>NW_007729929.1:24177-78190 GCF_000696425.1 Galeopterus variegatus | reverse complement strand
TTTGTCTTTTTTCGTGACCGGTAAGGGAATCTCAACCCTTGACTTGGTGTCGCCCACACCGTGCTCAGCCAGTGAGCGTACTGGCCATCCCTATATAGGATCCGAACCCACAGTGGGAGCGTCGCTGCGCTCCCAGCGCCGCACTCTCCCGAGTGCGCCACGGGGCGGCCCTGAAGGAGTTCTATTATGCTGCGGGAGAAAAATAAACTAATTTATGCTTCGTATTTGCTGTGATGACACAATCTTTATTTCAGATATTCCCACTTGATTATATTGCTGCTCTTTAAACATTAAAATATGAAGGGGCTGGCCCGGTGGCGCACTGGATAGTGCGCCGCTTGGGAAGCGCGGCGGCGCTCCCGTCCGAGGGTTCGGATCCCACATACAGACCGGCTCCCGCTCACTGGCTGAGCGAGGCGCGGGGGCAGCACCGAGGGTAGCAGTTCCGTTGCCGGTCCCTGGTCCGGTACGGGGGCAACACTGAGGGTTGCGATCTGTTGCCCGACACGGAAAAAAGACAAAAAGACAAAAAAAAAAAAANCCGGTACGGGGGCAACACTGAGGGTTGCGATCCGTTGCCCGACACGGAAAAAAGACAAAAAGACAAAAAAAAAAAAAAAACATTAAAATATGAAGACCTCAGTAAACATTGGGAAACACTTACTTTGAGGAAAGGAAACCACCACTTATGCATGTGTTTCACGATTTACCAAGATATTGATGCTTTCCATTCTAAGAATGTAAGTTCCAGAAAACAAGAAAGTTTGCCTGTTTTGTTCCCCAATGCCTAGAACAGTACCCAGGGCATAGTAAGTACGCAATCAATAACTGTTGTATAAATGCATCCTATTGGATAACTGAGTAGCAGCAACTTATTCTCGTTTTAATTGTATTTGCTTGCCTTTTTAAAAAAGTATCATTCAAAAAAATTTAACCTATGCTGGTTTTCTGCTAAGAAAATCAGCTCTACTTGTATTGCACTGGAGGTGGAGTGAGGGAAGGATTCAACGACATTCTGTATTCACAGGCATTAAGCAGAAAAGAGCAGCCCGTGGCTACCGCTGGGCGTCAGCTAGACGTGCGCCTTCTGTGCCCAGCTACGAGGCCTGGCGGCTTATTGAGCCTGCAGGGAGGGGTGAGGCGCTGAGCTCTGCATCCAGCCACTGAGTCACTGATTCATCACGCTGAGTCAGATGCTCTTTGCACTAGGCCGGTTTGTCAGATTCCGCTGCTGCACCACGACCTGATTGATGGTGCTATTGTGCTAGCCACGCAGCGCTGGTCCGGTTCTTCCGTGACCTCCTAGCTCAGCAGTGCTGTGCAGGAAAGGGGGAATGAGGGGCTGGGGGCCGGGCCTTGCTCCCGGAGCAGGACTTTCAGAAACACCCACGCAGTGTTGCTGCTCTGACAAACCCCAGCCCTGTGCTGATGGTTTCCCTGCGGTGAGCTCCTCTGCAAAACTCTTCCCAAGCTCTCCTGCCTTTTCTGCCTCTGTGTTATTCATTTACTGCGCTCTCCTTATCTCCTTACAAGGATGAAAAAGACTCTCAGCAGTGCCTCTTCTCCGGCTTCACTGATCTTTTTTGGTAATAAACTAAACAAAGAAGTTGATGCGTGAGTAAATAAAATGTGCTATGCCCGTTGACATAATCTGACTCTAGCAATCTAGGCAAATTTTTTGGTTCGTAATTTTCTCATCTGTAAAATGAGAAATCTGGCACCGAAACTCAGTGCCCTGAGAATCTGATTCGGTTGGTCCAGACCGGGCTTGGGAATCTGGATTCTTGAAAGCTCTCCATGTGGTCTAAATGGGCAGCCGGGTTTGCCAATCGATTTCCCAGGGCCCTTCTAACTGCAAAATTCTATGAATAACAATCTTCTTTTCCATCCTAGTCTTGGAGCCAGGAAAGGAATTTATTAATTGTATTAATTTAGACAGACTACAAAAGGGTAAACTCTTATAATCTTATTTTAGTAAAAATGAAATGTTTATATCTTTGTTTTTTAACCAGTTTACCTGGGAAGATACAGAACGATTTACATTTAAATTCCCATTTGTAAGGATGAAATTCTATCCTGAAAAATTCCAAACTGAACAAAAGCCCTAATTCAGAGCCCAGTGCTCTGTGGCCTCTCAACACCCTGGTGGGTCCATGGCCCCAGGAGAGAACGTGGTTGCTGGGTCAGCAGTATTTGAGTATTCCCATATTACTCACAGGCACAGCCAGCAAAGGTCATTTTGAGCAGTACTTCCTGCCTTGTTTGTGAGCTACTGATTGTATCAGGAAATAAAGTTTGCAAAATTATACTTTCTGGCTGAGTCTAGCCCTTTGTTAAAATAGCCACACTGTCTATGACATCAGTGACAAGCCCAAAGGTGAGAAAATGTACATAAATTATTTCAACAAAAGTATTTAGAAAAAGGCAGGGAAACCAGATGTTTCCTAAGTGACAGGGGCTTGGGAACAAAAGGTAGGAACAAGAGCTTTGAAAGATCCACTTGGACTTCTTTCTCAGTACCTAAGGGTATTACTAAGTTTCACAAGGGCATTCACCCCTAGGTTCTAGAACAGGTCTGGCACATGATCGATGCTCAATAAATACTAAACAAATGTATGAATCAGATGGATCTGGCAATCTAAAGATCTTTATTTGCTGGGAGTTAATTCAGAAAAAGCTCTACTAAATTATAAGCTTATAAAGGCAGAGACCGGGTTTTTATAGGGCCTGACAAAATTATCAGTAAATATTTGTTGAAATGAATTGGGTAAGAGCTCTTGTAATAGGGGGAGAAAGCGAGGCAACATAAAAGCTGGGGGAAAAAGTTAAAAATATGTGTATTACAAATCCATCATTGCTTGAAAAATTGTTTGATTCATTGATGGCAGGAGCAAACATAAGGTCATCTTTAACTGTAAATGATAATATTTATTTCAGTAAGAGAAACAGCATTACTCAAGGCAGTGGGTTTATGGACATTAATTTGACTGTTTTAAAACAAAACACTGAGTGATTTACGATAGTGAAAAATTAAATTGCCCTAAATGTCTAACAATATGGATCTTGTTAAATAAATTATAATGCTTTCATGCAATCATGTTTCCAGTTAAAATCCTGTTTCCAAAAAATATTTATTGACATGGGGAAATCTATATGTTAAATAGAAAAAGATCTTTTCCCATTTAACATATATAAATAGCAGAAACTGTTGATTTCCCACCCACGCCTATTTCCTACAGTCTTCCCACCTATACCGTTTCCCTTCTCCTTACTAATACAACACAACTTTGTTGAGATTTCTATCCTCCTCTGCCCAGTCGTGTACCTCAGGGGAGGCAGGTTCCAGCCCTGCCCTAGGGAGTGAATCATCAGTGGTCGACGTGAATTCCCCTTGCTAGGGATAGGTTGAGGCATGGGTATGTCATTCATTCCAGGCCAGTGAGGTAGATTGAGAGTGGGGAGGTTTCTGGAAAAGTTTTCTTCCATTTTTAAAAGAGACACAGAAATAAAGGTCCTGCTTCTATTAAATGTTGGGGAGTCTGTGTGCGATGTTAGAACCATGGTAAGCACCTGGGGCTGAGTCGATATGCCAGGAGAAAGCAAAAAACCGAGAAGGTCCTACATGGCTGGACTTTGATCTGCTGATCAGTCAACCTTGGAATCATTGGCTAAAGGTCAGTGACCAAAAGTCAATTCCCCAGGTGACCTATTTGCTGGATACACTCACTTATCTTAACTATTTAGATGTAATTGACTGATTTTCATTTTGTCTTTGTAATAGCATTTAAGGAATATTAAAATTGTTTCTGTCCCTGTTCCTTCTTGCTATAACTGTAGACTGACTTGTGATTAATTGTCCTGCTTAAGAAGTCACCTTATTTCTGGGCTTCTTATTACGTGAGCTAATTATTTCTTATTGTTGAAGCCAATTGAATATTAAATCCGTGTTTTCTCCTACTAACAGCATGCTAATAGGGTACATGTGGGACGTGTATGTGTATCTGTGTGTGAGAGAGGGTAGAGAGAGTTATCTCTGGGCCGTAGGAGTGAGAATATGATTGACTTGTGCCTTTTCTATATTTTTTAAATTTTCTATAGTGAACATATATTGTTATTATGAATAATGTGGAAAGTTATTCTTAAAAACTAGATTAAATGCTGTAAATGGTATAAGTGCTAATCTCAGAGGGTTGTAAGATCATTGAGAATTGGCCTCTAGTTCAGCTTAGTAAGGTGATGGTAGGTGGGCAGGTAAGGCTTCCCAAAGGAGAAATAACTGCATTAATTCTAGCAGAATGAGTACGCACAGGATGAGCAGGGAGAGGTGAGGCTTATGATCTCAGTCCATCATTGCTCCTGATTTGGTTGAGGAGGACTGAACGACCTCTTTCGTATCTGTTGTCTCATCTATGCCTGATGCTCTAAAAATATGTAATCTTCTTGAAATCAGGTATTAATATCTCCATTTTTTAGAGGTAGTAACTGAAACTCAAAAGTGCATGCAATTAACAAATTTTGGAACTGTGATTTTAATGCAGATCTTAACATTAAACAGCACAACAGGTGCCGAAACATTTCTTTCTACCTCAGGAGACAGTGCCCCAGGACTGCAAAGAGTGGGGCATGGAGTTTGCCTCTGTGAAACCAGTGTCCCTCTCTTGTATTCTGCCCCCAAACCTGAGGTTCAAATAGGCAGCTTCTCTAAGTAAAAGTGTAATTAAGTCAAGTTGGTCCAAATAGCCATTCAAAAATTTGTGGAAAAGATCTGCATCATTTTGTTATTTATTCTTTATATGTCATTATTATTTGCATATCATTGTTTGTCTTTTAAAAATCACATTGCCTAATAAATCTGGACACAGCAAATTGTTCTTTTTCGGACGGACAGAGGAACCTAACTCACACATCCTGTCATCCTGTCGCAAAGAATACTGACCACAGGATGACCTTTAAATGTAAGCCTTTAATTAGCATTAGGCTGAATGCCTGCTTTCCAGTTTGATGCAGAATATATTTTAGAATCTTCTAAAATACTGCAAGAAAGGGGAGCTTCTATTTTCTTTTTCCTCTAGATAAGGAGTTGACAAATTTTTTCTACAGAAGACCAAACAGCAAATATTTTTGGCTTTGCAAACTATATTGTCTCTGTTGCAGCTACTCAAATGCCTTTGTAGTATAAAAGCAGCTGTGGACAGTATGTAAACCAATGAGCATGGCTGTGTTCCAATAAAACTTTATTTTCAAAAACAGGATGTAGGTCAGATCTGGTCCACAGGCCTTGGTTTGCCAATCCCTGCCCTAGATAACTGACATTTTTTTTATTATTGCTGATTAAAAGCACCATTTTTCAAAACCTGGGCCAGGCGGAAAGAACTTCACAGTTTTATATGTGTGTACTCTGTTTTAGTTGTTTTAATTACTGTCTAAAGGAATCAGTCTGAAATAAATATTATTGTATCTGGTTTTTGTTTCTGTTCATTCCAGAAGAGGAATGAATCCTATCAAGGTATGTAGGTTAAAAAAAATTAAAATTAACAGAACTATTCCAATAGAAAATCAAATTTAATGTTTTAAAACCTTGCATTTAAGAGGTAAATTTAATTAAGAGGAAGAGTGATGCATACTGAACTGTGAGTAGATGGAGGGATCATTAATTTGAGGGACCAATAAATTATAAGTGCCTTACTATGGAGGCGAAATTGATTGGTGAAATAATAGACTAGCCACTGTTTTAAGTCTTTAGGAATTCCTGCCCAATTACAGATGGTGGAATTCAAAACCTGTTCACAGGTTTTGCCTGGCTAGTTTTGTTTCTTTCTTTTTCTTCCTGATCAATAACAATTTATTTCTATGTATGTAAAAAATGTGGACTTATATAAAATTTTAACATTTATTAATATACAGCATTAAATGTACACCTCATCTTATTTAAACTTAAAAAGAACTCAGCTTTGGTGATAGCTGTTAGCATCCTTTTATAGCATAGTTAAAAATCCTCAAAAATATGAGCTTAATTCATACGTACATGGTAACCTTGGAAACTAGGTGTGTTGGGCATTATTATCCTTACTTTCAGACATGATACAAAAATACTGATCAAAAAGGTTTTCTGGTTTTTTCCCAACTCACATATCATGTACAAATCTCTTGTACTACACCACAGTTGCTAAACTGCCATTGTTGACATGTATACTTCTCAATTTGCAAGGGCTTTACAGATTGAAAAAATTGTGAATAAAAAAAATTTCAATTTCCATTTGCAACTTAGAACTATTTTTTAAAATCATAATGAAAAAGCAGATATGTATTTTGAGCATATCACTTTAAATCATTACAATAAAGGGGTAGATATGGATATCCAAGCTGTGTTCTCTGGAATTCTTAAGGCTCAGGTGAGCCTCAGGAGTCCTTGGATGTATGTACATGTTCCATAAGCAATGTCATGATTTTTGGACTAATAATGAAAATTTAGACCATCTAAGAACACCATACGCCAGTTTTACTATTTCATTATATTAGTAATGCCTGAGTTTTATTTGGAAAAAATATTACTTTGCTGAATGATTTACTGGGCTAGATTTGCTTCCAGCTTTCATACTTTGTGACACTCTTATTTAAAAATCAAATCTGTATCTCAATGTGAAAAAGCTGCAGTAAGGATAGCATACAATTATATTGCTTTATTTATTTATTTTTATATTGAAAAACAATTGATTAAACATATTTGTGGGGTGCAGAGTTGAATATCAATTCCTATTTACAATGTGTGATGATCAAATCAGGAGAATTAGCACATTCATCATTACAGTACGTAATCATTCCTTGTGTCCATTAATCAATTTCTCGCTAACCCCCTCCCCCTCTCCCTTTCCCAATTCTACTAACTACAGTTATGTTCTTTCCTGAAAGTTCAATGCATTATTGTGATTGTTCTCTGCCTCAGAAAAACGAAAAAGGAAAGTACTAGGATCTGACCTTCCTGAATAAACATACAACATAATTTGAAGATGTATTTGAACTATTGTTAGCAAAATAAATTTTATATTGATAGTAATGCATAGATAGTTAATGTTGAATAGAAATATTACATTTTTGCTGTCAATTATTTTGCTTACAAAAAGCTGTACTGCAACAGTCTGTAAAGTGTCTATTTATAAATTGATACACTTGACATTGAGTTGTTCTTTCTTTTCTTCTTTTCCTTCTCTCTCTCTCTCTCTCTCTCCACTTATGAGTGAGGACGTATGGTATTTCTCTTTCTGTGCCTGGCTTGTTTCACTTAACATAATTTTCTTCAACCTCATACATGTAGCTGCAAATGGCAGAATTTCATTCTTTTTTATGCATGAGTAGTATTTCATTGTGCATGTATATCACATTTTCCTTATCCAGTCATTGTCAGTGAACATTTAGGTTGATTCCATATCTTGGCAACTGTAAGTAGAGCTGCGATGAAAATGGGAGTGTAGGTTTCCCTCCAACATGATGGTTTCCATTCCTTTGGTTATATACCCAGTACTAGGATTGCTGGATCATATGGTAGTTCTATCTGAGGTTGGTTGAGAAGCCTCCATAATGATTTCCATAATGGATATACTAATTTACAGTCCCACCAACAGTATAGAGGGGTCCCCCTTTCTTCGGATCCTTGCCAGCATTTGTTATTCTCTCTTTGCTAATAACCAGTCTAACTGAGATGACATGATATCTCAATGTGAATTTGCATTTCCCTGATGATTACTGATGTTGAGCATTTTTTCATATCCCAATTGGCCATTTGTATATATTCTTTTTTTTTTTTTTGTCTTTTTGTCTTTTTCCGTGTCCGGCAACGGATCGCAACCCTCAGTGTTGCCCCCGCACCGGACCGGGGACCGGCAACGGGACCGCAACCCTCAGTGTTGCTCCCACGCCCCGCTCAGCCAGTGAGCGGGAACCGGTCTGTACGTGGGATCCGAACCCTCGGGCGGGAGCGCCGCCGCGCTTCCCAAGCGGCACACTATCCAGTGCGCCACCGGGCCGGCCCATATTCTTTTGAGAAATGTCTATTCAGCTTTGCCAATTTTAAAACAGATTATTTGGTTTTTTACTGTTAAGTTGTTTGAGTTCCATGTATATTCTGGATATTAATCTCTTGTTGGATGCATAGTTTGCAAATATTTTCTCCCATTCTGTAGGCTCTTTTCACTGTTGATTGTTTCCTTTGCTGTGCAGAAGCTTTTTAGTTTAATATAAACTCATTTGTTTATTTTTTCTTTTATTGCCTATGCTTTTGAGGTCTTATTCATAAAGTCTTTGCCCAGTCCTACATCCTGAAGTGTTTCTCTGTCTTTTTGACAATAACCAGTCTAACTGAGAAAAGATGATATCCCAATGCGGTTTTGCTTTGCATTTTCATTTGATTTGCATGTCTTCTTCTAAGAGTTTTATAGTTTTGGGGCTGATATTTGTCTTTAATCTATTTCTAGTTGATTGTGATATATGGCAAGAGGTCTAATTTCATTCTTCTGCACATGGATATCTAGTTTTCCTAGCATCATTTGTTGAAGAGGCTGTCCTTTCCCCAGTGTATGTTCTTGGCATCTTTGTCAAAGATTATTTGGCTGTAAGTATGTCAGTTGATTTTTGGGTTCTCTATTCTGTTCCATTAGTTTGTGTGTCTGTTTTTAGGCCAGTACCATGCTGTTTTGGTTACTATAGCTTTATAGTATAATTTGAAGTCATGTAGTGAAATGCCTGTGGCTTTCTTTTTCTGCTCAGGATTGTTTTGGCTTTTTGGGGTCTTTTGTTGTTAAGAGGTGGGAAATCTGATTATGGTAATTGAAGGTAGGGACTTGAAGAAGTGATTAGATTGTGAGTACTGTACCCTTGTGAATGAATGTTCCATTCTTGGAATAATGGAAGTGGTTCTGATGGCTTTAAAAGGAGAGTGAATGAGTAGGTTAGTCTCTCTCTCTACTCTGCCATTTCTGCCATGTGAGACACCTTGGTCACTTGTTGCCACCAAAGCCTTCACCAGATGTGTTCCCTGGACTTTGGACTTCCGAGCCTCTGAAACTGTAAGCAATAAATTTTGTTTTCTTACAAATTACCCAGTTGTGGATATTTTGTTATAAGCATCAGAAACAGACTAATGTAAATGTCATTGGTATTTTGATGAAGATTGCATTGAATCTGCAGATCACTTTGGGTAGTATGGACATTTTAACAATATTAATTTTTCCAATCCATAAACATGGAATGTCTTTTCATCTTTTTGTGTCCTCTTTAATTTTTTCATCATTGTTTAGTAGTTTTCATTGTAGAGATCTTTCACCTCCTTGGTTAAATTTATTCCCACACATTTTATTTTTGGGGGTAGCTGTGTTCTTGCTACTTTGATTTCTTTTTCTGTTAGTTTGTTGTTGTATAGAAATGCTACCAATTTTCATATATTGATTTTGTATCCTGCAACTTTACCAAATTTGTTTATCAACTCTAATAGTTTTTTGATGGAATCTTTAGGTTTTTCTCTGTATAAGATCATGTCATCTGCAAGCAGGGACAATTTGACTTCATCTTTTCCAATTTGGATGCCCTTTATTTCTTCCTCTTGCCTGATTGCTCTGGCTAGTACTTCCAACACTAGGAGTGGTGAGAGTGGACTTCTTCATCTTGTTCCTGTTCTTAAAGGAAATGGCTTCAGCTTTTCCCCACTCAGAATAATGTTGGTGGTGGGCTTGTCATATATGGCTTTTATTGCATTGAGATACTTTTCTTCTACACCTAATTTGCTAAGAGTTTTTATCATGAAAGGATGTTGTATTTTGGTTTTTTGTCCATGATTCTGTTGATGTGGGATATTGAATTTATTGATTTACATTTGTTGAATTATCATTGGATCCCAGGGATGAATCCCACTTGATCATAGAGTGTAATCTTTTTGATGTGCTGTTGAATTCTGTTTGTAATATTTTGTTGAGAATTTTTGTACCAATGTTTATCATGGATATTGGCCTGTAATATTATTTTTTTGATGTGTCTTTGTCTGATTTTGGTATCAAGGTGATGCTGGCCTCATAGAGTGAGTTTGGGAAAATGGCCTCTGTTTCAATTTTTTGGAATAACTTGAAAAGGATTGATAGTAATTATTGTTTAAAAGTTTGGTATAACTCAGCAGTGAAGCCATTCATTTATGGATTTTTCTTTGTTGGGAGACTGATGATTATTGATTCAACTTCACTGCTCATTTTTGGCCTGTTTAAGTTTTCTATTTCTTCTTGTTTCAGTGTTGGTAGTTTGTATGTGTGCATAAATTTATCCATATAGTTGTATATGTATAAATTAATCTGTTTAGTTGTTCGTAATAGTCTGTAATAATTCTTTGTATTTCTGTGGTATCAGTTGTAATGTCTCCTTTTCTATTTCTGATTTTTGTTCTTTTGGTCTTCTCTTTTCTTTTTGTAGTTAGTGTAGCTAATGGTTTGTCTTTTATTTATCTTCTCAAAAAGCACCTTTTTGTGTCATTAATCTTTTGTATCATTTTTTTGGTTTCTATTTCATTTAGTTCTGCTCTAATATTTATTATTTCTTTGCACCTAATAAAATGCCAGAAGTAAGACAATACCTTTAACTTGAATGGATTGAATTCCCCACTAAAAAGATACAGACTGGTTGAATGGATTAAAAAACTCAACCCAACTACATGCTGCCCACAAGAAACTCACTTCACCTTTAAAGACACACACAGACTAAAAGTGAAGGGATGGAAAAAGATATACCATGCAAATGGAAACTAAAAATGAGCCGAAATTGCTATTCTTGTATCAGATAAATTAGACTTTAAATCAACTATAAAAAAAGACAAAGAAGGTCATTATATAATGATAAAGGGATCAATCCAGCAAGAGGATATAACAATCATATAAATACATCTATATCTATATCTATATCTATGCACTCAGCATCAGAACACCCAGATATGTAAAGAAAATATTATACCTAAAGACAGAGATAGACCCCAATACAACAATAAATGGGGCCTGAACACTCTTCTCTCAACACTGGACAGATCATCTAGGCAATAATACAGCAGAGAAACATACGATTTAAACTACAAAATCTCCCAAATTAGTAAATATCAACACCCATTCTTGATAAGACCTCTCATCAATTTAGGAATAGAGGAGAACTTCCTCAAGTTGATAAAGATTATCCTGAAAAACCCCACAGCAAACATTATACTTAATAGTGAGGAACTAGATTTTTTCCTTCTAAGATCAGGAACAAGGATAAGATATGGTAGTGGTTGTAACATCACCTTTTTCATTTCTGATTTTTGTTATTTGGATCTTCTCTCTTCTTTTTTTAGTTAGTCTTGGCAATGGCTTGCTTATTTTATCTCCTCATAAAAACCAACTTTTTGTTTTGTTGATCTTTCATATCATTCTTTTAGTTTCCATTTTCATTTAGTTCTGCTCTGATGTTAATTATTTCTTTTAGTCTACTGCTTTTGGGATTGGATTGTTCTTGTTTTTCCAGTTCTTTGAGGTGTAATTTTAGATTGTTTATTTGAAGTCTTTTTATTCTTTTGATGTAAGCATTTATTGCAATAAGCTTCCTTCTCAGTACTGCTTTCCCAGTATCCCATAGGTTTTGACCAGTCATACGTGTATTTTCGTTTCTTTCAAGGAATTATTTTTATTTTCTGCTTTATTTCTTCTTTGACTCATTGGTTATTCAGGAGCATGTTGTTTAATTTCCCTTTATTTGTATAGTTTCCAAAGTTTTGTTTTTTGTTAATTTCTAATTTTATTCCATTGTGTTCTGAAAATATACTTGATATAATTTCAATCTTTTACAATTGGTTGAGTCTTAATTAGTGGCCTAATATGTGGTCTATCCAGAGAATGATCAGTGTGCTGATGAGAAAAATGTACATTCTGCAGTTTTGGGATGAAATGTTCTGTATATGTCTGTCAAGTCCATTTGGTCTAAAGTGCTGTCTAAATCCAATATTTCTCTGCTAGATGATCTGTCCAGTACCGAGAATGGTGTGTTAAAATCCCCAACTATTACTTTGTTGGGATTTATCTCTCTATATATATCTAATAATATTTGATTTGTATATCTTGGCGCTCGGATGTTGAGGGCTTTTTTGGGGGGGGGGGGTCCAACAGTGTTAATTCAAAAAGCCTGTCTTCTAGTTCAGAAACTCTTTCTTATGCTTGTTCTAGTCTGCTGCTTATGCTCTCAGTTGCATTTTTTATTTCATTGAATTAATTCTTTAGTTCCAGGATTTCTGATTTTTTTAAAATTGTTTCTATCTATTTGTTGAATTTCTCATAAATGTCCTGGATTCTGTGTGTGTGTGTGTGTGTGTGTGTGTTTTACTTCATTGTGATTTCTATGTATTTTTCATCCATCATGTTAAGTTTCCTTAGTATTGCCATTTGGGATTCCTGTTCAGGCTATTTATTGATTTCCTTTTGTTTGGGGTCTGGTATTGAAGAATTGTGGTCTCCTTTTAGTGGAATGTTTCCCTATTTTTTCATTTTTCCTTTATCTCTGCATTGATGTCGGCATCTGATAGTGTAGTCACTTACTTTCATTTTAGGAGTGGTTTTTGAAGGGAGAAACTCTTCCTTGTAGAAGTGTTCTATATTGAGTCTGGTTGGGTGTTTTAAGTTTGGATCTGGGTGAGTGCTGTAGTGCAGCCTTCGTGCAACTTCTTCAATTGTATTCAATCTTGGAATTGTCTGTGGGTGCCTTTGTGGCCTAGGTGGTGGGTCCCTTGGCAGTTTCTTGTTGGGGTGGGTGATTTGCTATCCATCAGTGAGCAGGTGTACACTTGTGCAGCAGGTCCTAGCAGCTCTGTAGAGGGCTGCTGGATCAGCTTTTGAACCTAGAGCAAGCCTGTATGAATGCTGCAGGACCAAGTGGCCCTTTAGAGGTGTGCTGTGGGGAGGAAAAGCTGCTATGTAATCAGCTTTTGGCCCAAGAGTAGGAGTACACAGGTGCTGCAGGAGCTCTGCAGGTGGCTGCCTCATCATCTGTTGAGCCTGGTGCAAGCCTGCAAGGGGCAGCTGAGCCCAGTAGCTCTGTGGAAGTCTGCCGCAGAGTGTCAAAGCCCCTGCCCAGTCCACTTTCAGTCTGGGAACAGGTAGATACTGGTGCAACAAGTCCTGGCAACTCTGTAGAGGTCCACAAGATCAGCTGTTGAGCTTGTAGCAAACCTTTAAGGAAGCAGCAAGGTCTGATGACTCTGTGGAGGGGTACAGGGGGAAGAGGGGCCACCACTAGACTGGCTTTTGGCATGGGCACCCGTGGGCTCAGTGTCCCATGGGTTGTGGAAGGCAGGTGCATGTGGATGTGGGGAATAACCATTTACTGGTGGCTTCTCTGCCCAGCTGGTTTGGCTGCCCATCCAGGGTGGGGGAAAGGGGCGAGTGTCTTGTGGCCTCAGATGCTAGGGTCTCAGTGCCTCCATCTGGCTTAGGCTCCAGGCATCCAGGGAAGTGGTCCTACCAGCACCCATGCAAATGTGTGGAGGGTCATTGGAGGAAGTGGGACTACTGCCAGGTTGGCTGTGGGCCAGTGCAGGCACCTCTGCTAAGGGTTTAGCAGGTCCATGAGATTGTGGTCCTTCCGGCACTTGTGCAAATGTGTGGAGGGCGTGGGGGGTGGTGCGGCTACTGCCAGGCTGGCTGTGAGCTGGTACAAGCACCTGTGGGATCAGTAGGTCTGTGGGCCATGCAAGGCAGGCTGCAAATGTGGAGAGGGTGCTGTGTGGGTTCAGATGCTGGGGTCTTGGTCTTTCTGTCTGTTCTGGGCTCCAGGCAGTCTGGACTATGTTCCTGCTGGTGCTCACATGAATGTGGTAGAACACAGGCAGGGCCTCCAGACAAAGGGAGTCAGTCTCACCCGGTCTGGGGCAGGGTGCACTCCATCATAGCTGCTCAGGGCAGGCGGGATTTTCCTTTGCTTGGGTTTCCACCATGAAACAGTTCAGCTACACTAACTCCCAGCTACTGTCCAACTGGCCCTGGGTCACGAAGAGACTAGGGGACTCTTTTATGGTGGGGATTGCTCTGTAGATGCCGTTGTATGTGCATACCACATTTTATTTATCCATTCATCCTTCAATGGACATTTGGGTTTTTTCCAACTTTTGGCTATTGTGAGCAATGCTGCCACGAACACGGGTGTACAGATACTTGTTTGAGTACCTTCTTTCAATTCTTTCGTGTATATACCCAGAAGTGGAATTGTTGGATCTGTGGTAACTCTGTTTAGTTTTTTGAGGAACTGTCATACTGTTTTTTACAGTGGCTGCACCATTTCACATTCTTACCAGCAATGTACAAGGGTGCCAATTTCTCCACATCTTCACCGACACTTTTTGTTTTGTTTTGTTTTGATAATAGCCATTCCAATTGGTGTGGCCTGATTAGTTTTTAACCGGGCAGAAGATGAAGAAAAAAAGAGAAAATGAGCATGAGAATCCTGGAACATTAAAGCAATGTTTAAAGCAACTCAGAGACTTCATGCAAGGAGCCACCATAGTATCTCTTTGCCATATTCATTGTTATGTATATTCCCAAAGCAATGGAATCTCAACACACTAGTAAGAAAAAGGAGGCACATAGGGATTATGTGTTATATGTCAAATGTGTTATGCCTTCAGTCTATTCTTCCCAGAAGTCATAAATTGAGCCTTTGGGTGAAATGACCTTATAAAAAGTCCTTTGGTTACAATGTTAACTAAAGCATTTTTCTTTGTATAGACTCAAAGATGGACAGATCACTTCCCAAATCCCTCTCCTTCACAAATGTACTCTTGATTGCCAAATATGTATGAGGTTACTTCAAATAGTCCCTGGAAAAATAGAATTAAAAGATAATACAATCTTTTTCCAGGAATTTTTTGAAGTACCTTCATATAGCAATTCAAGAACATAAAACAAGATAAAAGCATTGAGAAAAAATATAGAAATAATTTAAGCATTCTTAGATCAGAAATATCACATGTGAATTAATGCTACATTATAATTTTTCTCCAAAGTAAAGTGGAAACTTCCCAATTCCAAGATTAGCTAGGAGTCCAGTGTATAGCCATTCCTTTAGTGCTCTCTTCCAATTCCCTTCCTGATTTACCTAAGCATTCTGTTAGGTTTTCATGTCCCTCAAAGTGTCACCTGCCCTATTCGTACATGCAACAGAGGACAGTACTTATATCTGAACAATTTGACATTGACATTGTTTCTCACTGGCAAATAGAATTTTGTTGCCTATTTGTCGTCCTTAGGCAACAGATGTGGCTAGTCTATTCACAGCCATACTGCTCTGTCCTGATCCCCATCATAATCCTCCCAGAGAGAATAAGCTTAGCAGAGCGTGCCCTGTG
This sequence comes from Galeopterus variegatus, assembly GCF_000696425.1. Taxonomy (NCBI): domain Eukaryota; kingdom Metazoa; phylum Chordata; class Mammalia; order Dermoptera; family Cynocephalidae; genus Galeopterus; species Galeopterus variegatus. The sequence continues at coordinate 62,805 of NW_007729929.1, read as the reverse complement.
CTCAAGTCCCCTCTTCTGTTAACACAGGCATGCGCAAGTATTGCTCCCTGGGCATAAGCACTGTGCAACCAGCTGGGTCTGGGGGAACTTTTAGCATTAGCTATACACTGTGTCCAGACCAGCTCTCCTCCACAAATTCTGGGGGCCTTGGCTTTAGTCTTGGTTACCAGTTTGGATGCCCATTTTCCTCAAGATAATTTTTTTAATGGACTTTATTATTTTTTTAATAGACTTTTAAAAATTGAGCAGGAAGCACAGCCAGTTCCCATACAGTAGTATCACACAGAATAGTTTCACTGCCCCCAAGTCCTCTGTCCTCTGCCCATTCATCTCCCCCTGCCCCGTACCCCTGGCCATCGCTGATCGTTTTATGTCTCTATAGTTTTGCCTTTTCCAGAATGTTGCATGCTTAACAATATGCATTTAAGGTTCTTCCATGTCTTCTCATGGCTTGATAGCTCATTTCTTTTTGTGTGGATACATTTTCAACTTATTTGGAGAAATATCAAGGAATGTTATGGCTGAATTGTGTGGTAAGAGTATATTTAGTTTTGTAGGAAACTGCCAAATTGTCTTCAATTTGGCTGCTTTTTTGTTTCTCTTCAAATGGCTGTGCCATTTTGTGTACCCACCAGCAATGAATGAGAGATCCTGTTGCTTCACGTCCTCACCAGCATTTGGTGTTGTCTGTGTTTTGGCTTTTGGTCATTCTAATAGGCACGCAGTGGAATCTCATTATTGTTTTAATTTGCAATTCCCTAATGACAGTTGATGTTGAGCATCTTTTAATATACTTATTATTCTATATATCTTCTTCGATGAGGTGCTCAGGTCTGTTCAGGTCTTTTGCCCATTCTTTAATTGAGTTTGTTTTATTTTTGAGTTTTTAGAGTTCTTTGTATATGTATCTTGGATAACAGTCCTTTCTCAGATACGTCTTTTGCAAAAATTTTCTCCCAATCTGTAGCTTGTCTTTTTCTCTCCACAGTGTCTTTCACAGAAAATCTTCAAGATAATTTTATTTCTGGAAATTCATTTTTCTTCTGTGCCACTGGGCTTTGGTCTGGACCGTGCTATAACACTAAAACTACTCTCTCTTAAAATTCTATTCCCAGAAACAGTCTTTTTAAGCAGATTGAATCACATGCTCTTTAATAACCAATTTTGAATATCAAAGATCTCAGGTCAACCTCAGTCACAGAAGGCTTGGTTACACCCTAATCTCATGGTATGGCTGTTCAGAAACCCACATGTGTTTGATAGGAGATGACAAATTTCTGCAATGTTCCCTCATGCCAGTCTACCTTTGACCAGAGCCCTCCCTACAGGGAGGAAGCATATGCACTGGGTGTTAAAAGGGATGAACTCAGGGTGGACTCCACTTCATCCACATTTTATTTTTCCTGCCTCTAGTGGATAAACTGACTCACGGCCTGTCTTAGTCCATTTGTGCCGCTATAACAAAATGCCACAGACTGGGTAGCTTATAAAGAACAGAAATTTATTTTGTCACAGTTCCGGAGGCTAGGAAGTCTAAGATCAAGGTGTCTACAGGTTTGGTTGTCTGCTTCCAAGGTGGCCCCCTGTTGTGTTCTCTGGAGGAGGGGAGCCCTGTGTTCCCACGTGGCGGAAGGTGGAAGAGCAAGAGAACCTAACAAGTGCTGCTTGGAGCCTCTTTTGTCAGGGCCTTACTCCCACTCACAAGGGAGGAGCCCTCATGATTTAATCACTTCTTAAAGGCTCCAGCTCTTAATCCCACCATGTTAGCCATTAAGTTTCTACACCTGAATTTTGGAGGGGACATATTCAAACCTAGCAGGACTTCATGAGACCCTGCCCACTCTTTGCCTCTGCATGCACCACTGTACATGCTCATCATTGCGCAGGGACCACTGAGAAGGTGAGCGAGAATCCCAAGATTCAGTTTTGAGCTAGAGGTGAGTAGGAGGCACCTTCAATACTTTGTGTCCAAACCGTATTCTGGATACAAACTTTTCCAGAACTCTGTATTTAAGCACTTGGGTAGCTAACCATAAAGTGGACACTGTTTTCCATGTGCCTGCTGTGGAAAGCCCTTATGAAGAAGGGCTGAGTGACTGGATCAGGTGAGAACACTTAGGGAGGGGTCTGTGATCATAAGAACATAATGGTTAAACTGTTAAAACTGGAAACTTAACAACAGCCTCAGCAGCACATTGGCAAAATAACAACAGTGGGAAAAGGACACTTCCACAACGTGGTACAGACTTTGACCCAGAAATTCCTCTTACATAATTATCTTTGGGGTGTACTTGCTCACGTGTATGCAAAATCTCACTGATGTTCACTGCAGTATTTTCTTTAACAGGGAAACATCACTGAAAGGAATCTGAAGATTTCATCAAGAGGAGACGGGTTTAATAAATAGAGGTATATTCAGGCAATAAAAAGAATGGGATTGATCTGTACATATTAATCTGTAGAATTACATAAAATTAATCAAGCAGAGAAAGTACTTTGCAGAACGTTATCTATATTATCACATGCATGTTTGTATGTTTATCCCAAGAAAGAGGTCTGGCAGGGTATTATCTCTCCAGTCACTGGAGAGTGTGGGACCAGCAGGGGGATTCACATTTTCCTTTTCACACTCCTGTATTGTTCGAATTTTTCCACAATGCTAATGTTAATGTCTATTTAAAAAAATTAAAGACAGCCTATTTAAGGTAAAGTACTATTTTTTGAATGCAAAGAAAAGTTCACATTGTAATTATTTGGTTTCTTACATCACTTTTCTCGTTTAGTCTTAGCAAAGTCAGAGGTATTTTCCCAGTTGATTTGCATAGAATAGATACTCCTTTTTTGGCATTTTTATGGAATCTAAGAATAAGCCCATGGGCTCATTCTGGTTAGTCTGTAATGTCTAAATTCCCCATGTTACAGATGTTATTAATTATCATTTGATAATAATTTATTAGACATAATTATATATTGATTATCAGATGATAGTAGGCTGTGATAGAAGTGTTAAACAATGACAATATATGTCTCTCAAGAGGTTCAGAAAGCTTTATGGGCATAAAAACAGAAAGTTTTAATAGAGTACTTTTTTCTCTAAGGAGAAACAGATGCTGTGACCATCTTATGAGTGGAAAAGTGACCTACTGTGAGCCGTGCCCACCCTGGTGAAATGGAAGGGTGAGGAACTGATGTAAAAACTTTCGACTCTTTTCAAAACGTTAAACCAAAAAGTCCTTTCCCTTCTCTTCAAACCTGTCTGGTCAAAATTCTTGACAGCTTTATTTTTTGGCCTGTCAGTAACTATTATGTCACAAACGTCAAAGCAATTTCTGTACGCTCTCATAACAATCATTTCGACCTGTCAGCGAGGTTGCCGATGACCTATATCTGTATTATTTTTTAACCTAGAGCAGTGCTTCCAAGTCACAGAGCTTTTTGTTCTAGATCATAAGCTAGACGGTTTCTATTTGGAATATTTTTCGTTTTCTTTTTACAAAAAAAGCAAACCTAGAAATAAAGTTAGTAACATCGATCTTTTTTTTTTTTTTTTTTTTTTTTTTTTTTTTTTTTTTTTTTTTAAGGTTGAGCAAAGTCTCTTTCATCAGATCATCATCAGATTCTCCAGAATTTTAATAACCGTTTCACAGCCTCTCGTGCCAGTTTCTGTGAGTGTGCTGGGCGTTGAAACACTTCCCTTTTCTGATCTGTTTTTTGAATCATCTAACACCGTTAGTAATAAAGGGCAGATTTCGTCCTGACCTCCGCAGCAGTCACTCCTACCTAAGGCAACTGACTCAGGCTTCTCCTGGGTTCTTTTTTTTTTTTAACCACACAGCAGTTTTCTCTCTATATATGGTAATAATGCTCACACACGAGTCGCTTGCTTCCCCAGGAAAACTGGAAAGTGAAATCACATCGACAAAGACTTTGTGACACGGACGGCCACCGTCGTGTGTCTTGCCAGCTGCAGGGAAGGTCAACAGTCCCCGTCCGAGCAGCTCAGCCCCGTGCAGCGCTTCCACTCCTCCTCGCCGCCGGCTGCGCTCCGAGCCCGAGGTGGGGACGGGCTCTCCCGCGGCGGGGACGCCGCATCAGCCCAGCAGCACCCCCGCGGACGCCAGCCGGGGTCTCAGCGCCGGTGTCCCCTCCCTGCATCAGTAATCCGTATCGTGCTCACCCGTGACCAGAGCCCTGTTCCCCAGCTCCTGTGCTCCCCACCAAACACTCTGCGAGGGGGAAGGGTAGCTATCTCCCCCGTTTCACAGGAGGGGAATGGAGAGATCAGGTTAAGGACTTCCTCAAAGTCACACGGAAGGCACACAGCCGATGGACGTGCAGAGCCCCCGAGGCAGTGTGCTGTGTGTCACCCCGTGGTGCGTTTTAGGGTTGCTTTCCTAGGGCCACACACCGTTTGCTCTCATATAATAAACACTCATTGCACTTTATCTAGAAAGCGACCAAGAGAACGTTCAAGGGAAGGGGAGATAAGTATTGCGTGGAAACGTAACTCAAAATTAGTTGTGTTTTCCTAGTGAAGGTCATCACCAAAAAGCCCAGGTTACTCAGAAGATCAGAGATTTACGGAAGTTGTAGAAATAAATCCTTTGAATATGATCTCATTAACATTAAATAGCTGTATATCTTCCTTTTCTTGGAGGAAAAAAAAACATCTTCCAAGTAGGATCTAAAACCAGTAGACATTTTACTAAAGGAATTGTAAATAGAGTTTTCACTCCAACTTCATTTTCAAATAAAACAATACTTATTGTACTTTCTAGATATAGTTAGAAAATGGGTAGGAGGAAATGGAATGTTATTAGAACGTTTAAAAATATGCAGAAGTCTCACAAGCTTCAGTAGGTTCTAAGTTCCTGTAGGGTGGATGTGGTGGTTATTACATCAGTGCTAAAGGACTCACTGTAGAGTGTGGGACGAGATAGACACTCAAAGGATGTTGATTACAGCCAATATTCCTCCGCTTTTCAAAGCGACTTGAAGTCCACTGTCAGTTTCTTTCTCTTATGTTGATTTAAGTACAGTCCTCAATCCAGAAGCAGGAAGATAAACTACAGGTCTCCTTACAGTAACTTTCAGTAACGTTTCTCAGCCCTGCCTGGGGTGCCAGGCCATTTCTGAAAGGATGACAAAGCCTAGATGGCTTTTGGGAACAGTCTCATCGCTATTTGTCCTGATCTGAATATTCCCACTGCCCTCCCCCCTTGAACTGACTTAACCCTGACCTGCAAAAAATAATAAATAAACGATAAATGAAAATCAATGCATTATAATCCATATAGTCTCACGTCCTAACATCGCCATCACCACTGTCATTATCTGTTCTCTCCACCCTTTTCCCACCTGGGCAAAACCAAAAATATAAAGTCAATCAAACAAACAAAAACTCCAAAAAAAAACCACACAAAAAAGCAAAAGTACATGTACTCCTGTCTCAGTAGTCTGAAAACCCTTTCCCCACTTTTTACTGGAATGCGGATAGATGTTAGGCAGAAAGTTCCGTGTTCCCTATATGAGGTCAAAGGACAAATAGAAATGTATGAGCCACAATGCTTAGATTTTCCACTGTGGCTTCCATTATTTTTTTGAACGGAATGGAGAGAAAGTAGTTATTGTCTGCCATCTAGTGTAGTGAGTTGGAATTGCATCGTACCGCTAAGATCCAGCAGCTAAAATTCAGAGAAATAGTGTACTGATTTTAAGTAAGGATTGATGGATTCTACAAACGAATCTACCTTCCAAGCTTAAGAGCTCCACAGGTCAAAAAGCGAAAAGATGCAATGCTGAACGCTTATTGCAAAACTGGAGAACAGGGGTTGATGTTCAATCAAGATGGAAAGAACCAAGAAAAACCACTAGCTGTGCACAGTAAGGAAATACTATCGTAATTAATATGGATCAATTGCATTCAGAATACTCTGTGGAACAATGACTTGAAATGACCTGCAGGAAAGCAAACAAAAAAATGTCAGTGTATACTGTCTTTCAAACAGAGCAGATGTTCTTGCAGTCACCTTAGGCTTAAAAACTGGAAGGAACTTATTACACATCTCTCTCTCCCGTGTCCAGTTAGCGATCTAGTCTTTTCAGTTTTTCCTTTATAATGCTTCCATTATCTCTCCATTTTTTTCTATTACCACTACTAAGGTGCTTTTCCATATTACTTTCTACCTTCTTAGCTCTGACCAGACCACATACTATTGCCAGATCAATCATCCTTAAATACTGAATCACTGTTATTTTGAAAACCCCATGGAACTCTATTTCTCTTTCTTCCCAAATACTTCCTCCATCTGATTTCACTGTTGCTTTAATCCAATCTCATCCTGTCTATGCAATTTTATTTCCCTACTCTTCTTGGACTTTTTGCCAGTCACTTCATGGCCCCTTCAATAAGCCCTGCCCATTGCTGCCTGCAAGTTTTCATTGAGGAATACCTGCCCTTCCTTCCTATGCCAGCCAAAGCCCCTCATCTTGCAGGATCCAGCCCAGCTGTTGCCTTCCATGTCACCCTCCCTTGCCTGTGAAATCTTAGAGGAATAGTAGGCTGTATTCTACAACTGAGTGTTTGTGTAAATACCATCAAGTGGTTTATTGTTATTGCACAAGGTCTAGTCTCTCATCCAAAACCTATTGTAGAATTCTCCAGGCCAGATTCTGTTTCTTATTCTCCAGGCCAGATACTGTTTCTTATTCCTTCTCAAGCCCCCCTCAGGATCTATACTTCTGGGAATACTGCGAGCTCTATAAGACACTTGTTGATTGGTTTTCTTTATGCTGAGTTCATAATTCTGCAAGGAAGATGGAGCTGGTATTGTTATTCCCGTTTTATTAATGAGGATGCCAAGGCCCAGAGTGCAAGATTTGCTCTTGTCAAGGACAATGCCAGGACAGGAATTCTGGGCATCTTCTCTTTGTTGAGTGCTCTTCCTGGTACAGCCCACCATCATCAGACTGTCACTGATAAGTGGTGTACCAAGTCCTTCTTTATTTTCAGATAGACTTGTAGATAATTGAGAGGCTCATGTCACAGGGAGCAGGTAGGCAACAGATTATAATCAGGGTGTGTGTTTATGCTGCATGCTTGCCAATTTCAGTTCTTTCTGGGTGGTTATGCTACATTTTCAGCCCACACCCATTGTCCTTTTTGAAAACCACAAACTGCTGCTCTGGCAGATATGACATTCTTCAGCACACTTCTCTGATTAAATGACTGAACTGGCTTGTTTACTCCTTTAGGCAACTATGGATCTGACTGCTGTCTGCCCCCTTAGCCTGCTGAAATGTGTCCTGGGGTGCTGGGACTCACATCACTGAGGAGTAATTAAAACCAACCACCTACTGGGCTGCTTTAACCAGAATCCTCAGGGAATGGCCAGTCAGGGAGGATTTCTAGGTAATTCCTCCTCTGACCACAGGATGGATTCATTTTCCATCCAGGGTCTTTTACCTCATTCATTTGCAGAGAATTATACCACTGAATCCCTCCCCTGATGCCCTGTTCTCCCATGCCTAACTGGGGGCTCTGAGGCTCTCTTTCCCTTGGCAAGAAGACTGGGTTGATATGAAAATATATCTACATGCAGCTAAGCAGTTCAGAGGGATGGCACTGATGAAATTAGTCCTATTAAATACTTAGAAAATAAACGTTAAAAAGATTGTTAAGCAATGCTACTAATTTAAAATAATTGTGTTTATTAATTTAACAAAAAGCATTAGAGAGAGGCTTAGATTGATTGTTTAAAGAAAATCTAAATGTGCAGTTGTAACGAGTGACTTTTATAATTTCATGTTTAATGAAATGATCAGAACTAATCTAGAAGTGTCATGAAATACAATATCATTACTTTCATTTTATAATAATAATAAACATATATATATTTTTGGCAGCTGGCTTGTTGGGGGATCTGAACCCTTGACTTTGGTGTTATCAGCACCACACCACACTCTAACCACATGAGCTAACCAGCCAGCCCAATAATACTATTAACATATGATGATTGGTTTTCAACCAAACTATAAAAATGTTTCATGATAATAGTGGCAGGAAATCTTAAAATATGAATTAGAACCAATCAGGAACTTGCCATATAATGTACCAGATGCAGAGTACGCATGAAGAGCCCAGAAGTATTACCACTGCGAACTGCCCGAATGGTAGGTAATAACATTGCAAAGTATAGCTGCAAACCTCATTTCCATCTGTTCTTCCCACAGGCCCATAGGAAGGCAGAGCAGCTGTTTCATAGGCTTAGAAAGTCAATGACTTCTGATCCTTACATGCCTAATAGATTGGTGGCAGGTGGGTCACAGTTCTGAAGTCAGGCCTTGTGACTTCGTTACCCACTGACTATCCACACACCAGCATGTCAAGATACAAACTCCATTATGTCATAGTAATATTGACTATTCAGCCCTTGGAATATATGTGCATGAAATATTATCATTTTTAGTCTTATAGAAATTTGAATGTTCTCTCAACAAATCTCCAGTGTAACACCTTGGGGAAAGATATCCGTAAAAAGTGTCTTGTACTGTAAATCTCATTGCACGTGAGCTACTTACATTTTAACAAATCTTCCTATCACTTCACACAGCTTAGTTAATAAAGAAAACAAAAGACTAGATTCACGTCCATGGTTTCTGACCCTTTAATCGGCCAACAATATCTGCAAAGCCACTTGATGCTCTAAGTAACTAGGATTGGAACCTCCATGGCCTGGAACGTCTGGCTAGTCAGTAAACCTTGGACACAGACATCACAAAACAATGAAACAAGAGATGGGAGGTTGGAAAACACACTGGAGGTTACTGCTTGTCTTTGATTCTTCTCAAAGGTATCGGAAACTCTATTCCTTAGGTCACAGATGCAAACCCCATCATTTTTATCTAATGTAACAGACTTGGACTGATAGATGGTGTTGCCACCCATGATATAGTGAAACATCAGATTTACTGCTGACAGAAAATTCTGGGTAGGTTTGTAAGATCAAGTCAACCTAGTAGAAAATACTATATTGACTTTTCATGTGCAAGACTCTAGTTTCTGATTTCTTGAGTGCCTGGGGAAGGTTACTGCATTGGAAATGAAAGCTTGATTGATTAGAACAGAGGTGAGCCTTTTAAATGATTGAATTGCTGGCCTAAAAGAGCCAAATTCAGCTCTCAAGGGGGAGGCTACCCTTCTAATTCTTTTTTCTCCCTAGGCAGTTATGACTTTTTTCTCATGCCTTGAAATAGCATATTGTAGAAAATCATATTGTGTGAATAGTCTTGTGTAAACTGTCCTTCAGGCCTAGGTCTAACATTGTCATCTGTTAGTAGGAAGGGATAGAGCCGAAAAGATCCACAAACTACAGGCAAAGCAAAAAATGTTTTCTCAGGTCAAATGACATCTGCAGGAGTGTGCTCTTAGTGGGAGTGGACATTCAGTTAGAAAAGTTAAAACCCGAAGAGCACTTAGTAATAGCCTTTAGGAACAGCCCTGCAGGGCCCCTGGACCCAATATACCTCCGTCTAACCGTATCTATGACTTCAGCATCTTTCTGTCTGATCGGCACACACCACAAATGGTGGACATTCTCTACCTTTCTCTTGAAGCAGTTTAGCTGCTGGTCTGGACTATTTCAAGTTCATACAGAAATCTCCATGTCCAGGTCGCTTCTAAGTCAAGCTCTAAATGGCTCCAAACCAAATTGAAACCTTATTTCTCAATGGGAAACTTGTGTCTCCTATTTTTGGAAAAGCAAGAATATTGGTCAAAAATATGAACTGCTTGTTTTAAAACTATCCTTCAGTGTATGCTTCTTCAGTCCAGGTGTTTCAAATATAGACCAAACAAACACATCTCTTACAAGATGTCTCACTAGGATTTATGAAGATTAGAGAAGTCATTCTCTTTTTCGGTCACCTTATTTATACCTTAACTTTCTAAAAGGTATAAGTTTCAGTAATTCATCATCAATCATTCTAAAAAATATTTAACAGTGCTAATGCTGCCCCTAGAGCTGTGAGAGGTGAATGGGCATGTAGAGATGACACCAAAGACAGAACTTAACATTTATTTTGAACTTAGGATGTGCCAGTCATTGTATTCAGCATGTGTTATTGCACCAAATCCTCAAAACATTTGCACGTATTAATATATGTTGTCTTAATAAAAAACTTCAATACCTCCACAGATTATGAAAAATATTAATTTCAGGCTTATACTGCAGACATTAGGGCTGAGGGTCAGCTGCAGCCTTGCTGGGCTGTGCTGGGCTTTGCAAATCTTCTTGTTCTGAAAACCAGGTTGAAGCCACTCTCTGGGACAGCAAATGAGCTTGTAGAAACTTGTGAGGCCTCTGACATCTTCTGCTCACATTGACAAACATCTCATCACTTATTGTTCCATTGACCAAAACAAGTCGCATAGCCAAGCCCAAAGCCAATGGGATGAAGAAGTACACTTTGTCTCCTCGGAAGGTTGGCAATGGCAGACAGAGGACAAAAAATTGTGGATAAAGAATGCAGTCTGCCCCCATTCTCTTTTCTACTTACAAGGTGTTTTCACCTGTCCCTTAGACACTTAAAACTACCAGGCAATGGGCTCAGAAGTCCAGCATCTGGTGATGTATATCATGTCTGCTTGCTGCTCTTGATTCAGAGATCTATGAACTAAAATGACAAGTTGTTTGCCTTTTCCCCCAGAATACCAAACACAATACAGTGGTGGAGAAGGGATGCCTTGTTAAAGAAAAGGAAGGACGGAAGGCACGTACTGGTCCCTGGTTCACAGCAGTTCTGAAATTCCACTAAGCGAATGTTGCAAGCTCCCTGACCCCAACAGTAGGGAATGATCCTTGATTCGTCCCAGTTACATTTTCTGGGAGTAACTTCTCAGTCTATTGTTCTCCATCGGTCTCGATTCTACCTTCTGGACTGTGCCTCTTTTATTTTTGTTATTTTCCTTGGCCTCTTCAAAGAGGATACTGAAAAAAATGCCATTTGTGGCTAAGAAGCTATCTTGGACTGCTTCACACCTGTAGAAGACTGGGGACCCAAGGGTTATTTTATGACCTGAACAGTTACAGCCTCGTCTAATCCAGGTTGGTGGTGTTTTTGGCCAACACCTCTCTACACAATTGTTTTTGCTTTTGACCAATTGGAATCCAGTCAGCTCTACGTAAGTCAGTAGCCATGTTTTAAGAAATACCTCTATTTGTAGGTTTAATTACAGATACGTGGATATTACCGAGCTTCAGACAGAATGTGCCCTTAGTCTTTTTTCCCTGAACCCTTTTGTGGAACTGGAATAATTTACTAGGATCATATTAATCTAATCAGAAGACTTAACAAAAGTATGCATATGTATATATTTTTTTTATTGGTTATGAATGTTCATGGGGTGCAAAGCTGACCATCACCACACGTACCAAAGATGTGATGGCCAGATCAACACTGGCAGCATGCCCATTACCACAAATTGCAATTGTTTCCTGTGTCCCTCACCCAATTAATCTGCGACCTCCCTCCCCTTCCCCCCTTTCCCCACCTCACCTTGCACCCTGGGGTATATTCTCTCCCTCTGCAAGTCCAGTGCACCACTGTGGTCTTTCCTTCCTTCTTTCTCTCTTAGCTCCCACATGTGAGTGAGCACATGTGGTATTTTTCCCTCTGTGTTTTGCTTATTTCACTCAACATAAATTTCTCTAAGCTCATCCACGTGTTGTAAATGGAAGAATTTCATTCTTTTTTATGGCAGAGTAGTACTCCATGGTGTATATATACCATATTTTCCTTATCCAGTCATCTGTCGATGGACATTTAGGTTGGTTTCATATCATGGCTATTGTAAATAGAGGTGCGATGAACACGGGAGTGCAGGTGTCCTTTTGACATGATGATTTCCACTCCTTTGGGTATATATACACAAGTGGGATTGCTGGATCATATGGTAGATCTATCGGTAGTTGTCTGAGAAACTTCCATACTGTTTTCCATAGTGGTTGTACTAATTTACAGTCCCACCAACAGTGTAGAAGCGTTCAACAAGGGTATATTTGGATCTGCACCCAAATTTTGTCTTAATTTGAGACTCTTTCACCCATTAGAGACGAGAAACGGTTTCATTTTGAACTCTGAAAGTCCTGGGATTTCTGGACACTCTGCTGGCCTCATCTTGGTGCTGCTCCACATGTCTTCTTGTTCCAGAACCCAGGCTGAAGAAGCAGCTGCCACATGACACTTGGTGGTCTCAGGATGAGGGTCAGAACAGGAGGGCTCATGGAATAAATTCACAGCGCCTCTAAAAACATCTGCTCGGATGAGGCAACCGCTCATCTGCTCATGCCCCATCTTGAGAACACTCATGGCCAAGCCCAAACCAGAGATGAGGATATTTACAGAAAAATCTGGAAAAGAAAAGGGAATGAATAAGTGTATATAAATGATACAGTCTCCACACCTCATGAAATAGATACTGTTATAACTGTCTTGATAGAGAAGGACATTGAGGTACAGAGAGGTTCAGTACCTTGTCCAAGGTCCCACAACTCCATAGTGGAGCCAGGATATCGTCCTAGGGAGTCTGGCTCTGTGGTGTTGAATCATTTCCCAGATTCCTCATTTTTGACAAGACAGTATGGGTAATACCAGAGCTCTCATTTGTGTGGAAGTATCCATACCAGCTTGTCTAAATCCTTGATGAGCTACTAATGAAAACAATTTTAGTATAAGACTCAACTATGGCAATAATAAAGTTCTGCGAAAAATTGCTATGAGTTTCTTCAAGAAAGAATGCATTAATTGATGCCAGCTGTAACCTGTGAGATCATAAAGCTCGATGCAGGAATATGGCAGACGTGAAAGTGATCCAGTCAAGGGTGTTCAGTAATCGGATCCAATAACCGGATCCCTTCAGAAGAGCTCTCAGATTCCTCTGAACTGCTACATTATACTTTCACCCAGAACCTGAGAATATAAAAACCTCAGGTATCACAGTGTGGGAAAGATTGAGATTTGTGAATCTTACACCCAGATAAGGAAATCTTTTAGGGCCAATCTTAAAAGATTTGTCATTATCAGTCTAAGTCTCTGGATTCAAAAGGAACCCAGCTCTCCAGCTCAGATTTGCCTGGTAGAAGAATTTCCTGTAAATAACATTCCAGCTTGTTGCCAGGGAGGTACAGAACTTAGGCCTTTTATATTTTGCAGTTCCCAAACACTCCCTAAATTAATATATTTGTATGCAGATGAAATCAAGTTAAAATAAAGTCAAGAGTGGCCTTAAGGAAAGAATCGTTCAAACACAACTGACACCCTGAATGGTGTGTCTGCTGTAATTGAAGTGGGTGGAGCAAGCGGAGGGATGACATAGACTGAGCTCCTGAGCCTCCAGTCTTGTTAGAGTCCCCTCCCCTCTAGGGCCAGGTCAGGCGCCATCACAGCAGTATTTTAAATCCAAGGTCATCCTTGAGTATGTTTACTTTCTAGATGTTCTTGCCCTAGGGTACTGAAAATTGGAACGAATTCCCTAAGAACATTTATAGGGATATCTCCTGCTTTGGATGGAAGTAGGAACCCAGAGCTCTGTGACCCGTAGGAGCCCTGCCTGGAGACCTGACTTTAGGGAGCAGGTTCTGTACTGCCTGATGTAGGTAGTCAGTCATGGCTGGAAGAATGAGGGAACCACAGTGCACGTAAGTAATGCCAGTGTGTTCGGGAGAATCTACGGCACATGCACTGGGAGTTCTGCTGGAGAAATAGAGCAGGCACCATTGGTGTTCATGCATACACTGGGCTGTAGCATCTGCGCAAGCAGTACTTTTCCCGAGAACTTCCTCACCCATTGAGTTAGTCGATAGGTTACCTACTCGATGGACAGTTTACAATTCTTAGTAGCTTAACGGCATAGAAAGTTTATTTCTGACTTGGGACATAGTCTGATTGGGGTATTCGGTGGACAGCCTCCTGTGCAGAGATTCTGGGACCCACGATCCTCCCATCTGGTAGCTCTGCCATCTTTCAGAGCCTCAAGGTTCTCCACTGTAGGGTTCTGGAAGTGGTGTCCATTGCGTTTTCCACATTTCATCGGCCAGACTCAGTCACATGGTTCCACATAGATGTATGGGAAGTTGTGCAATGTAGTCTTCCTGGGTGCCCAAGAGGAAAATGCATGGCTTTGAAGAGCATGTTAAGAAGACCTATAGGGCAAAAGCCTCTGTATATAAGAATCAAGTGATAGCCACATGCTGTTAAGTCAAGTGGTTTCTCTACTCTTAGCAAAAGGAGTTCTGAGTCCTTGGCTTCTGGTTCAGAACCTTCACGATCCAGCCCAGCCTACTCTTCCAGTTTCAGGTCTTGCTGCTAACCACCCGCCCTTGCCTTCCCTGCCCCAGGCACTTAACACTCTGGCCAGATCAAACTACTGGATACTTTTTGAACGTGTCACTTATGTTCACACCTTTGGGCCATTGCAAATGTGTTTCCTGTGTGAAACGCCCACTCTTCCCCTCCACCCCAAGAGCCAGCTCAGACATCTCTTTTCTGTGAGGCCATCCTTGAACTTCCTCCCCCAGGCAGAAATAATTACTGCCTTCTTCATACTCCCACAGCATTCTCCACGTTATTTTATTATAACTTAGTATGTTGCATCTTTTTTATTTGCTTACTTAGATGTCTCTCCCCCATACTATAAAATATTTGGGGAGATAATTAAGTGACGTAGATACTACTCAGAAGTTCTTAAGCGTATCAGTGGCTAACTGAAGAACCTCTCTTAGCAAGTGTAAGTTAAGAATCAGCCAGAAATTCAGAATACAGTAAAGGTCCTGAGTTTTATTTAAGAAGTTGCTAGCTATGTGGAAATGTGTCCTAGATGCATCATTCCTTCCTGGAGAAATATAAAAGCTAATAGGGAGCATAAGTCATACATTTCTGAGGCCAAGAGAACCATGATACTGTGTGCTCTGCAACTGCTCTCCACAGCACTTGGGTCAGATGCATGGAAAGGATAAAACCAAGATTGGCTGGGGTCTCTGGTGAAATGCAATCCCCACGTATTTGTGTGGAGGAAGTCTAAAGTTTTACAGAATTGCAGAAAAGAAATAAGCTTGTATTAACATTTCATTGCCCAGTCCAGGCAAAGGGTGCCCTTCCACAGGGGAATGTGTGAGGCTCTGAGCTGAGGACGGCTGAAGTTTACTCCAAATCCTTCTTTCCCAATAAAAGAGCCCGAATTTCCACCTAACCAAAGTCAACACAGACAGCTACAGTCCAAAAGAAAATTTTCCATTACCATAATGGATTGCAATAAAAAGCTCTGGCTGAGCCTCTTCCTCATTATCTTGGCATTTATGACTCTAGCCTTAGTAACTTTCAGAATAAAATGAGTTCACCCTTTATTCAGACTTTTTGTATTTTCTGCACTCGGAATTTCATGTGGTTGTAGCTTATACAAGCTTTCAGTTCCCTCTCTCCTGGCTCTGATTTCCCCAATGCCTCAGGCCAGACCTTCTAAGACAAACTTTCCTAGTGGTCAATGCCGTGGTTGTTGCCGCCAGTATTGTTAAAGATAGACCTTGTTCTGCTACTTCAATCCTCATAGAATAAAAGAGATCATTTTCTGCTTGGAGAGTGGATCCAGACTGTGAGTGATTGGCATTAGTGCATTTGGTTGCAGAAGAAACAGGTGTTAAAGTGACTTCTTCTATCCTATTAAATATCCTTTTCATACATTGATTCACAGACTTGTTTTCATTCTCATGACTGAATGGGCAACCCTGTAATTGTTGACTACATCTATTTTTTCCACCCCCTAGTAACAGTTTCTCTTCAGTTTCTGCCAAGATTGTCTATTGTCTCCATAAGTTTCCACCCAAGGTGAGTGATAGAAGGACGATCTCGTGAAATTAAACAGTGAAAAGCAACAGGCGTGTAATTTAACAGGACTGGCAGGCAGTGACATCAATCTGTACTTGAGTTTTGGTAATGGGGTTCCTCCTACCGCTTTCCATGTGCTCTCTGACAATAGCTGAAAGTTACTAAATCTTCAAGTTTCAGAAATGAACCTTTGACTAAATTGAGAGCAAGGCAGGGGGGATGTCTAGAAAGAAAGAGAATCATAAAATGAAAATACTAAACACTAGAAATGTAGGAAGCATTAATTAAATTCCTTTCAAATCTTTCAGCCATTATGTGACATATTTAGCACAAGGGGTGTAGAAACCACAAAACATTCACGTCTGAGCGAGCTAGCGGTCTGCAAACAAGCTGGTACAAGAATCTTTCAGCCATTATGTGACATATTTAGCACAAGGGGTGTAGAAACCACAAAACATTCACATCTGAGCGAGCTAGCGGTCTGCAAACAAGCTGGTACAAATGTCAGAATAAGAAGGCAATTTCAGCTTTATAAATGGGCAAATGAGGATGGCCATTCAGAGTGGAAAGACAGGTACTTTAGAGAGACCTGGGTCTTAATTCCAGCTCCAACACTGAGCATCTCTCTGACATTGAACAAATTACTCCATTTCCTGAGATCTCAGTTTCTTCATTTGCAAAATGAAGAAATTGAATTAGATGGTCTCCAAGGTCACTTCTAGTTCTAATGTTCTGTGCATGCCATTTTCTAGTCCATATATCACATCATCTGGAAAATCAATTCTGTACAGTTACTGCCCCCAACTTATGTCACAGGAAAATGACAACTGTGAAATGGATCCTTTTAGGTTTGTCTTAATATTTTCAGTTTTGAAAGAGTCTGTGTGTATGTGTGTATATGCCTTTTTGTGGGGTACGTATATGTGTAGGGTGTTATTTCAGACTTAAAAACTTTAAGACAAGCAAGTAAAACCATTATGTTTAGGAGACCCAAAACCACAGGATCAGCCTTAAAGAAACATAGTGCCTTTCTTCCTGTCCTTTATTTTTTATTTTCCTTTAACTCCCCTTCCCTTTCTATAATTTCACTTTTAGGATCCTGGGAAGACTTTCAGGCTGGAGCTCTTCTGCCTAACAGATCTCTAACGTCAAGGTTCTCCCGATGCCTTTGGTGATTGCCTTGTTCTTCTCAGGGAATTAGGGACAGTTAACAGGAGAACAGAGAGTGTGTCAGATTGAAGAGAAGGCTAGCCTGGGACTGGGGGAGCTAGTGGCAACACCAAAGTGGGCAGTGTGCAGTTTTAAGTTCTCAGAACATTAGACTTCTTGTAGCCTCAGAAGTTACCCTGAGCAAGATTTCTTGATGCTGCCTCCTCATTCTAGGGTTTGAAAGAATTCTGGTGTTTGCTATTTCAAGTGCAATATGCAAAATCAATTTTTCCCCAAACAGAAGCTTTGTCAGGCTTGTTCTTCCTCAGCCCGGTTGTTTGAACTTACATGTGGTATGAATTCCTCTATATGTGTGTTTCAAGTAACAAACATTATTTTCCTTGACTCCTACTATTATAACAGAGACAGATATCAGAAAAACAATTTCAGAACAGAAATTGAAAAAAATAAAATTCCGTGGTACAAGTTCAATCTAATGCCATGAATTACCTTGATTTATACTACTGGTAGGATAATTCTTCCACAGGACTTTAGCTGATTTTTGTGTGTATGTCCAGCAGACTGCTAGGCGTTGTAAGGGGTTAGGGAAGGCAAGGCAGAGATCCAGCTTGCTGCTCAGCGGCTGCCAGTGCTGGAAATGATACACGGCTAGTGAGTAGGTAGGGGGCTCCTTAGAGGTCCATCTGCTTGAGGAACTGAGGGCTCCTGAAAGCAAACCCAGCCAAAAGAAAGAGGCGACCGGGTCTACCGACTTAACCCAGCAATAAAGCCTTACTTACAAGTTGGATGACGGGATTTTGAACCTGGCATTCTGATTTTTTTCCTGGTTGCCTTCCAATGAAGTCATATCCCAGGAAAAATGTTTCCCTAAATAAGGATTGCTTTTCTGAAAATTCTCATGAGAGCGTGGGAGCACAAGGAACAGGACTCAGGGGCCCCATCCAATGAGATGACAATCAGTGGACATGACAACCTTCAGGGAAAGTAGCAGGGTGCTCAGCAGGCACAGAGCCAGCTGCAGAGGCAGCAGCACCTGTGCAAGGGCTTAATGGAGGTGGCAGAGGTAACTGCAGATGAGCTTCTTTGACAGGTGACACGGCGCTCAGCAGAGGCTGGGTAGTGCAAGAGGGAGGTATGAACGAACCCTGCAGACACATCCTGAAGGGCCCAGAAGTACTCAGAGCAAGGGCGCACTGAATGCAGGGAGCGGGTGAGGCCAAGAAGCACCAAAATATTAGTGACAGAGGATGAGATTTCAGGTTGTCCTCCTGCAGCTTATAATCTAGTTGAGAAACAAGACTATGACACCTGTAAAACTAGGAAATGATAACTATAGGAGGTTACCAAGCACTAAACTGCTCTTTAGATTATGTTCAGCCTAATCACAGCTATATTTGAGAAGGAGGTGGATTCTGACATGGCCTTAAATAGTGTGCAGGACTTGGGTCGAGAGACTTCTAGAAGTGGTAACTAACAAAGCTTCTTAAAAGCATCCTTGCCACGTGCCAGGGACTGTGTTAGGAATTTCCTGCCACATGTGGCTGATCCTCACAACAACTTGTAAGGAAGGTTTTATTTTTGCCACTATATGGAGGTGAAAATGGGAGATTCAGATAAGTGACCTGCCCAAGCTCACGCAGTTAGTGAAGGGATAGGTAAATCAAGGACAGATCTCAGAGCTGTCTGTTGCCTGAGAACGGCAGGGACAATCCAAGAGAAAGGACAGGAGTGTGATACAGGAGGTAGAATACCTTGATGCCAAGGGCTTTGGGTGCAGTTCTTCAGGTAAGGGGAAGTCATGGAGATGTTTATGGGAGAAGACTAACATAATATGTATTGTGGTCAGGCTAATTAATTGGGAAGCGAGACAGGAAGAGCCCAGAAGTAAAGGCAATGTATGAAGGATAAGATTAGTAATCTAGGCATTATTGAATAGGGAGGAATGGTAAATTGAAGAACATTTGAAAGGAAGAAACTACAGGCATTGGTGACTTGTTCTTAATAAGGACTACATGCCTGTGAGACTAGAAAGATTTTGCAAGGAATTTGGAGGGCCAGATTCTGGCAAAACTGGTCCAAACTGTGAGTCCAGGTCAGTACCTAAGGCCAGGGATTCCCAAATTCATCAAACTGGAATTGAAAGTCAGTCTCAGAAACTGGTTGCGGGAAGGTGCCCAGAAGCAGGCACTGGGCAGGATCAGAAAGTCTGGTGGTAAAGATCTCTCTGGGATCATAGAGACCCCCTCATGTCCAATCATTACAGAAACAAGAGACTTCTGTAGGCAGGAATCAGGGCCCCCCAAAATCTAGGGAGCACAGAACTGAGACCAGTTCAGGGATTTCATGTGTCCCCGCTCCAGGTAAGGAGACTAAAGGAAGCAATCAGCAGCCAGTCTCCTGGAATTATAGTTTTAATTTAACTGTATTTTAGTGTATTTTCAGTCTTTGAAAGTGGCTAGGCTCTATTTTACATATGCAGAATCACTGAGCTGGAATAGTCAATAAGTTATAATGCCCGAATTCTCATCCTGTGTGTGTGTGTGTGTGTGTGTGTGTGTGTAAAATTGTCTAATGTTAAAATGTATCATTAATTTATTTTCCAGTGTCTAGGTTGGAATATAACTACACAATATATATCAAATGAATTTCATGGCTACAGTCCAAATGTAGCAAATGAATCATTTAAAACTAGCCACACATTGGCCATGCCAAATTTTTCATTTTCTTCCATTTTATAAATGCATCATATCTCAGCTCAAAATCAATCTATTAACCTTGAGAACGTTTTGAGCTGAAACGAAGGTTAGCGGTGAACTTTGTGACCTTCCACGTGATATTAGTCATATTTAGCAATTATTATTGGCTTTGAGTGATGAGTAGCCAGTGGAGACAGAAACAGTAATGTGGTGGTTACCCATCAACTAAATTTCAGAGACCACGGGGAAAATAAAGTGCATGCAAAATCAGGTCCTTTAGACCTCAAGCCTGTCTGCCACAAAGCTCCTGTTTTTTAAAAACAAATTTGAACATCTTGGCAGCTATTCTGATAAATTACACCTAAAATATTCTAGTAAAATCTTTGTGTTGTGAGATAAGGAATTCTGCTTAGCGGATCTGAAAGGCAGCTGAAGACTGAAAAAAAATGATGTGTCTGCCCTCCGAACCTCCAGTGGGATGAGTCTGATGGGTTTTGCAGGTGGTAGGGCTGTTTGCTCTGCCGTGAGACTGGAGGAACAACGCAGGTAGAAGCTTAGCAGCATTATTTTTTAAATTAAAGTCTGAATAAAAGTCTCAACTAAAATTGCCTTAGGAAGATGAGTACATAAATATATTACTCTCTGAATGAATTTTATATTGCATTATATAGATTTTAACACAATATAAAACATAATATAGATACTTTTGGATTCATGACATAAAAGAACAGTTAATGGTTTTCCCATATGGGACATAACGAAAATTCTTCTCTTAAATTCTTCAGCCAGGTTTTATGGATATTCTACTTCCTTACCACTAAGAGTACAGAAACCTGTTACCATAAACGGAATAGTTCTCAGTTATCTGTTACACATAAAATTAAATAGTGCCATCTTTACTATAGAAGAGCTTAACTGCACGGAATGTCAAAGTTTTTTCAGTTGTATAATTTTTCTAAATTTAAAAATATTTTCACATGTGTACAATCTCATTTCATCTGCTATCCTTAAAAAATATATCATTTTATGGAAGAACATTAGATTTACCTCTACTGCTAAATGATAAATATCTTCTACTTCTAGATTTAATTAAGTTTTTAAAAAGTTAGTTTCCTAGAATCTCAGCTTATGTTAACTTGAAGGAGAACCACATTAATGTATATAAATTTAGAAAATTAATATAAAAGATGGTCAAACCACAACTATAACTTGTGAAGTCTAGAAACTTGGGACTAAGGATGAGCCATTTCTCTCAGAACAATGGATAATGAAAAGTTACTTTTAGTAAACATACTCAATGACTTTTCCAGAGAAAGAAAGAAATTAGCAATGGCCTGCTGTCCCTAGAAATTCTTCCAAGTGACGTTGAATCATGAGAATTTACTCAGTTGAGTTGGGAGAGGTAGAAGAATTATATTGGGAACCAGGAATTTTGCAACCAGTTGTTTGAATTTAACCAAGTTTTTCCCTTTTCTTGTCATTTGATTTTCCTAACTACCACATTGCATCACCTGAAAAATTTTCTGAGTATCTATAGAAAAAGGAATGTGTGTGCCCATCTGATTACTTTCCATGTATACCTGAATATTTAATACATCATTAGGTTCATTGTAGGTGCTCAGTTCCTCTTGAACCAAAAATCTCAATTCCTGGGGAATTCCTCAGAAAATGTAGGGAGCCTCCACTTCCAGAAAAGACCCAAATAAAGATCTTCGGGGGTAATTATAGGAATAAGGTTTGAGGCCACAAAATATATTGGTCTCTGTCTAGACCAAGACAACTATAAAACTTTGCAAATAGCTTTGAATCCTATTGTAAAGGAGGATTAATCCTGGTCATGCAAGTGGAAGATTTGGATTAATATGGGTTTTATCCCACAATCATCAGAGAAAGTGATAGAGGATTAAGTCACAAACTTGTCTGAGGTTAGTGTTTTATCAGGAACGTGTTTATAAAGAAGTATTAGAAATTACTTTTAGTCCCCCTTTGTGACAAGTAATAATGCACGGGTTTTGTTTAACCTCTTCAGATGTTTTGAAATGTTTTGGTTTAACTAGCAAGTACTTTATTAATGGCAGTTTATCTCATAGATCTTTAAATGACTTGGCCTAAGAACAAAATTAAACTTCCTGAATTTGATTTCTCTAAAGCATATCCACCAAATGCAATTGCCCTTTCTGTCAAATAAGCCCTTACTGGTTTATAAGTCTGAAGTGATTTTTTTCCTCTCTCATTATGGTTGTTCCAAGACTCTTGACATTCTCTAAATCATCTTTTGCTGAGTACAAGAGGTTCATGAGGAAGTCAAGATCGATGGTAGACTTCATCTCTCTTGAATTTTAATGCAAATGTCTGTTCCCCTAATCAAACAAAGGTTAAAAAAGGGAATCAAATTAGCTTATTACAAAAGCCAGCATAACTGAACTGACAAGAAAAATGCTTTCTGCATGAAAAGTCTTTAATCAATACCTTAAATAAGAATGTCACTGGGAAGGAGAGTTCATATGTACTCAGTTTTAATCTGCAAATCAATGTGTTCTTTTTAATAAATATTTGACCACAGCAACTCAATAAGGCATTGCCCTTAAGATTTTCTTTCTTTAAACCAAAATGAAACAAAATTGCAGCATAAATGTTATGTTCAGGGCATAACCTAAACCTAAACCTGTAAGAGAATTCAAGATTAGGGCTATTTCATCTTTTAATCATTGGGTATTAAATATCAGAGAGATTCTCTTTAGTACCATGTCTCAGATACCAGTCCTCTATGCAATTTAGCTAAAAGTAAGTTGATGTTTGTCAACAGATTATTTATTGGATATAGATCCAGGTGCAATTTTCCCATTCTAAGTTTAGTTTGGCTATCTGAAACTATTTAACCAAATAACATACATACAGTACAGCCTAAACTTGGGCAGGTTTTTAAACCAAGCCTACAAAAATACAAGAATGTGGCAGATGACTTTTTATGAATAGGTATACTTTCATAGTATTCTATCAAAACCATAATCAACTAATATCTGATAAGCACCTCTACATGCATAGTAGCAGCCATACACGTTGACAGGACATTTGCATCACTACTAACATGATCTGGAATCTTCTGTCTGTTGGATGTATGACTTTAGGCAAATCACTTAATTTTCCATGCTAGAAAGTATGAATATTAATGGTGCCCACTTAAAAGGCTGTTTTGGGTATTTAATGATATAACGTATGTGAAGATGTTAACATACTGCCTGGCCCTTGTCTATGAAAAATGGTAATTCTTCTTATTAATTATTATTACTTGAATTGTGGTGGTGGACATGTAAAGAAATATAATTAAACACACAGTGCTGATTTTAATAGTCCAATAACATAGAATTAAATAAAACATGCTTTGGAACAACCCATCAGACCACTGGAGATAGTTAACCATAATCTATAATTTTATCTATGCCTTTGACTTGCTTTTTCCTGTTTCATCATCAGATGAGATAGTGAAAAGTATGCTTTTAAAAAAATTCCTATTATCAAGTAGTAATGTTAGGAAGACATCATAATAACTTACCGGAGAAGGCCAAATAACCAAAATACACAAAAGTAATAAAAATTAGTCCTAAGTTTCTGCATGAAAGTTGTTCTAAATACTGAAGACATAGCTGTTCTTCCTTAAGACGTAATTTCTTTTTATTCTTTCATAGAAATTTCTTTCTTAAGGAAGTTTTACAAAGTAGATACCTTAAAAACTTGGGTTGCTTAGCCTTGGTATGTACAATCAACAAAGATGCAAATTTATTTCAAGGAAATAAATTCTGAGATAATTTTGAAGTGGTTTTGGACTAGAGTGGATCTTTCTCTAAGCATCTAGGAAACAAACAAGGAAAGCCTTGGGTAGATTTACACATCAAAAGCTTGCCTCTCGGCAACATTAGGAAACTTCTGGCTGCTGCTGCTACCTACCGCTACTGCTCATTCATTTACTTAATCGTTCTTAGGTTACCATGTCAAGATTTCTAGACAGTATCCTTGGGAGGTAAGTACTTTGAATGTTTGAACTATATTAGTCAATGTAAAACTAGTGCCCTTGGGTATTAGAGACAGTGCTCCAATGAATTATAAAATATGTTAATTAAAATACAATGTTTTTTAATGGAACTCTCTCCTGATCTATTAGGGTACCTAATTTAGGGCCATATGTACATTGGCATTACGACTTTTTAAATGAAGAAAAGTGTTGATGATGACTAACGTTTGTGCAATAATTCCCAGTTTACAAAGTGCTCTATTTAATCATTTGCATGTCTATTATCTGATTGAACTCTCAAGGCTATCCTGTGAGATAGGCTAATTATGCACATTTTACAGATGAGAACAGTGGGTCTACGAGAGTTCAGGTATGTGTCTCAAGTTTCTAGCTTTAGCTAGAAAACAGTCAGAACAAGATTTTAACCCGGGTCCTTCAGCTTTAAATGTTTTATTATTTTCCATTACATAACACTGATGAAAATTTCTCAACTTTACCTCTTTTGTATTTAAGAATGCTGATTATAACAGAGGCCAAAGACAGAAATGGCTGAGGCAATTCTGTTGTGCTGTTTATGATTTTTCAAGTAATAATATTTTTAACTTTTATGTGTATGATTTTGAGGTCAAATCTGCAGTTCAAAGTATTGGCGTTTGAGGCCTGTATAGTTACAAATGTTCTGTTTCTACTCTGAAACTGCAGAGATCAGAACTGAAAATAGAAACGTTCAAGTTGCTCGGGAGTAAACTTCCTGCAATAAAGTATTTTGTGAGTGATGGTGATGTTTGGGACTTCAGCTTTCTAGTTGTCTTGTAAATTTAAGATGCTCCCAAGTAATGAAGGGCGACCTATTGAGGCTGGCTGATTAGATATCAAGTAATTAGATTTGTTCATGAGCTTATCTAGTACCGAGTAATAATTACAAGCTTAGCCCAGTCTGGGATGAGTTCTGTTTGCTTTCTGGAGGTGAGTTTGGATAAGTCAAGGTCACTACATTCAGCCTAGCTTCTTTAAAACACATACACCTGGCAGAGGACATTGTTTTCTTTCACATTGAGCATGACAAATGAATTATTACTAGTTGGGGTTCTTGGTTATGAGATGCCAGAGAGAGGGTATGCAACCTGTTTATAGATTTGGTGTAGAAATAAAAGCTGTTTTGATGCCAAGGGTAGAACTACATAGTGCTTTAAGTATCTTGGTGCTGAGCAAAAAAGGCATAATACTGAGAAAGCAGAAAGAAAATAAGTAAGCTGACCTCTCTCTGGCCTAGGGGCTTTCAAACAATGTGACTTGTGGAGTTAGTTGAAGGTCTTAATTAATTAATAAACAATAAATTACTATCGGTTCCCTTGTATGTGCGTAACATTGTGTTCAAGGCTATGGGAGGTATACCTGTTAAAAAGAAAAAACTTTTATCCTCAAGTAATCTATAATATCAATAAGGACGTTTCAAAATATTAGAGAGCAGTCAGTAATACATCCCAAATCAGTGGTGTTCAAATCCTTGCTTTAGGAACTCAAGACAGGGAAAGAGCAATCTGAGCTGGGAGACTCAGGCAACCATTCATGAACAGCGTTGAACTAGGTTGGGTGGCATGTGGGTAAGAGGCAGAAATAGAGGAGAGTCTGGAGGAGGAAATCCACAATAGAAGGGGGATTATATGAGTTTATTTTGGGAGATTGGAGAGAAGGTTCATATTGACAATAAATATCTAGGATATTAGGATGAAACCCATTTGCAGAGGGCCTGAAATAACAGGCAGAAAAATCTGCAGTTCATGACAAAGTACCACCAACAATTTTTGAGGGGCAGATGCCCAGCTGAAGATGATGTATCAGAATGGCTAAACTGGTGGAATCTGGCATAAAAAGGTGGGTGAGTGGGGCTACAGACTGAAGGCAAGGAGACCTACCAGGAGGTGTCACAACAATTCAAGACCATTCTTTGCATAGTTCCCATTCATGAAGTTAGAGACTTAATAATGTGTGTCCAAGGAATCTCAGCACAAATCATGCTATGGACCAGTAGGCTATCTGCAATATCTACTTCAAGGAGAGGATGGAGAATTGGCACAGATCACTGCTTCCTTCCTCTGTACTTAATTTTGGAGATGCCATGGGAAAGAAGGAAAATCAGTGAACTCACAACAATTCAAGACCATTCTTTGCATAGTTCCCATTCATGAAGTTAGAGACTTAATAATATGTGTCCAAGGAATCTCAGCACAAATCATGCTATGGACCAGTAGGCTATCTGCAATATCTACTTCAAGGTGAGGATGGAGAATTGGCACAGATCACTGCTTTCTTCCTCTGTACTTAATTTTGGAGATGCCATGGGAAAGAAGGAAAATCAGTGAATTAAATGGCCATGACTATACAAATCTGAAAGTTACTAAGCTCTACTGAAACTTGGAGAGACAAATGGTGGTTGAGCCACGGTGTGGAATAACACCAGCTGGGTGAATAGTTGCCTGGAGAGGGAAAGGGCTGTGGGCTTTGGAAGGGAGAAGGGCTGGAAAGAACCTCCTGGTTGTGCCATGTTCCCTTCTGGAGAGATCACTGTCAACCTCATTGCTACCATGTAGCAAGAAAGCCAGCCTGAAGCTGCAAGGTTAGGTGACCCCAGGGCAGCTTGTGAGCCCAGCTGTGATGGGAAGTAGATAGATGAGAATAGGCCTGGGAATTTCCCCACTTCCCCCAAGGGTAAAACCATTGTCACAGAGACAGCAGATGACATGCTACAAATCAGTGTTGCACAGAACAGGCCCTTGATTAACAATGGGGGTCCCTGGGGACAACAGGGAGTGTGTAAACCCAGATTATAATCCTAGGAGCTCTCTGGACTGGCCCTATTCCTTGTGGGACAGAAACTAGATCCTAGGTTTTTATCCCCTTCTCTAGTAGATGTTACTAGTTAGAACAATTGTTAGTCCTAAGAGAATAAAAAGTAAAGACACAGGGAAATTGCCAATTACCTGAGGAGTGCAAGCATAACGACAGAAAGCGAGCACATGGGCAGAACTCTACTAGAGGAAGCAGAATTAGCAGTAAACGTAGAGTGTAAACTAAGTGCAATTAACATCACCTGAGAAATAAGGGAGACTATTGGAAAAAATGCCACAGGAACAGGCAGTTATGAAGAAAAAGCAATTTGAAATATTGACCTTGAAAATATTATTGTTGAAATAAGGAATTCTATAGATGATCGAATTAGAAAATAGATAAAGCTGAAGAATAAGTAAGGTGAAATATTGGATCAAGAAATTCTAAAACCATCAAGAAAGAATAAAAAGAGGTTGAGAGACAAGCTAAACTGTATGGAAGTAGAGACAGAAATGTCAACATCCACATAAAAAGCGACCTGAAAATAGAGAAAAAGCAAATGGAAGAGACGAAATATTTTAAGGCATATTGACAGATATTTTCCTAAATTAAATTTGTGGAGCTGGGATTAGAACTCAGGAAGCTGAGCGTTAGCATCTGGGCTCTCAGCAATACTCGCTTTCTGCTGTGATCATCGACGAGCAAACTTTGAATTGAAAGACAAACTTTGAATTGAAAGAGATTTCAGCAAAGTTCTGAATAGAAGATGCGTCATGTAATATTCCAGCAATCACCAGCTACAGCACGTAGTAGAAAATAAGATATTACTTATCACAGCAACACAAATCATACCTCAGAATTAACCATAAAGGGAAAAAATAATCATTAAAGGACAGAAAATAAGAGCTATTTCTTAAAAGGCTTAGCCTGGGAATGGTGCCTTATCATTTCTGTGGGGCTTAGTCCTGAAAGAGGTTGGAAAACATTTGTGAAAAATACTGTGAAGAATTCAGCCAATAATGATTGTCTAAATAAAGTTAAACATCCAGCTATTTCCAAATATCTTTCTGAACTTTGTTACTGATTTATTGATTCTATTGTCTCTCTTCCACAGAAAAATAGGCACACAGGTAGACGTGTTTCTGCAGTGTATGTTAAAGCATGAGAATCAGAACACATTAGGCCTCTTCCAGTTTAGTCTCTGAAATCTTGCAAGGCAGCCTCACCTCTAAGGCAGTCATTGGTGTGGTTTTAGTGTATGAACTTACCGCATGAAAGAATATGTAGAGAAAAATACTGCCAAGTACCTAACGCAAAATACATAACTATGTGTGCATGTGCAAATAATGTGCAGACAAACCTAGAACTTAAAAAAAGTGATTGAACTCAAAATTGACTAGAAGTTCTTAAACGTAGAACACCTGGCAGGATGCCTAACAGAGAACTGACCATGCTTGTTTCTCTTTCCTGTTGTGTTGTGGATTGTGCGTCCATGGAAATGCCTGGCACTTGCATGGTGATTAATAAAACATGTTTATATTAATTGCCTCTTTACCTTCTTAGCAGCCCTAGAAAAGATTTCTTTCATATTAAAACTTAGAGATATAGAGTTTTAAAATTGGAAGTAACCTCAGAGATGCTCGAACAGTTTCCTCATTTTGCGGTGAGAAAAGTGCAGAAAAGATAAATTACTTGTCTGAATTCACAAGGGAAGGTGGTGATTGAGACAGAAGTTAAACCTGGATGATCTGAACCTACATGCAATAATATCTTCTGCAAAGCATGCCTTTTATATTTTTAAGGACATGGTTGGGAGGGAGTGTGTGGAAAGGAGGTGGGTAGTGCTGATGGAAAGGAGGTATTGGGCAGAGGGAAAATTCCTGGTCAGTTCAGTGCATATTCAGTGCGGTTCAGTGCAAACAGTAGTTGCATATCCTATGTAGGACACTGTGATAGGCATTAGAGTACTACCCCTGTCCTTGAGAAGCTCCAGCTGTCTACCCCTCTTTCTGGTTTGGAGTTCTTCCTTTATTTCCCAGTATTAGTAAGGGATACTACACTCCTCTTTCCATTTTTATTGTAATCTGTGAGCTCCTGTAGGGCAGAAGTTAAGCTTTCTTCTCTCAGGTTCATCCAGCACTGAGGAACTTGCTTGGTGGTGGCAGGTAGCCAGTGTCAAATGCAGCAGAGAGGCCCGGGTAAGAGGACTGAAAGTGTCGGTGATGGTTCTGGGTGACTCAGATTTCATGCTTTCCCCAAAGCCTACTCCTGTTGGTGGGTTCCTACCTCTCTTCAAGTTGGGGGTTATTTACTGCTGTGGGAACTCTTTAACCCTCTCCAGAAGTGTTGGGAAAACTTAGCTCTTGCCTCACAGTGCAGAGCTCCAACGTGCCCTCCAAAGCTGTGGTGAGAAAATGAAGGTGCTTTGTCTATGGAACTACAGAGTTCTGTCCCAGCTGAACTTCCACTACAGGACAGGATTCCTGAAAGCGGCTCCAAAGGGGACTAGAGCCAGAGCCAGTGTTCAGCTGCCAGTTTCCTGAGTGGTGGGGAGGGGTTCAGGGCACGCCAGAATGGCACCTCCACTCTCTCCTCCTCACTTCCATTCCCAAGGCAGCCCTGTGAAGAGCTGCAGGCCCAGCTCTCCAGAAACAAGGTCTAAGGGCAATTTGAGTCTGTCTCTTAGTCTCAGGGACCCCTGCTAAGGGTGCAGCTGAAGGCTCTTGGCCTCATCGTCCTGGTCTTCCTTCTCAGATTCTTGGATGGGGCCTCCGAACACGGCTGTGGAAGTCGCGGCTTTCATTTCTCTGGCTGTTTCCTCTACTCTTGTGCCTGGGCACACAAGATCCTCTTTGCACCATGTTTTATGTAATATTATGCGTAACAACAAAGCCATTTTTATGGCATTGAAAAAAATATAAATGGTGATTGTGCCACTTCATTCAACAGAGAGGAAGAAATAAATATGTTTAATTTTTTTTTCAGTGAACTATTCCCACAATCTATTCTTCTGACTGCAGAACATCAGACATTGTTAAGGAATTATAAATAGCATGTGAATCAATCTGTGGCATTGCCTTCTTGCACAGGCCCTTTAAATTCCAGTAGTGATTTAATACGCAAACATGCCCGGTGCACCTGCCTCAGTGAAATGCAGAGATTTCCCTTGTTGAGTGGTGTGTGATTGCTTTCCTCTGTTCCAACTGGGCTCTGCTTTCTTCCTTTCCTCCCACTTCTCATTATTGATCCCACACTTCTTTCCAGTACCTTGTGTTTATCTTGTGCATTACACATGCCTCTGAGTGATTTTATCCTCTGCTTATTTTACTGGGGTGGTATCTGGAAATGTGATCAGGCAAAGAGTGAATAGCTCACAGGAGTGTCCTTCTTTCCAACTGAGTTAAGGTTGGGAGATCGCATGGGCTTCCTATATGAATAAAACACAGAGCCATTTTTGCTACTGAAGCATAATTCAGGACTGAATTTTTAATGAAGAAATAATTTCTATCTGGTGAATAAATATGACCGGACTGGACTCATTTTTTTCTCTTTCTTATTCTTTGTGTTAAAAGGCAGAATGAAGGGGGAAAATATCTTTAAAAAGAAAGCACAAAAACTCCAGGCTTGCTCACTGTGTGGGCTGCTATGGGATCCCAGGTTTTGGTGATTAAGTACAGAAACTCCATTTTGCTCAGGTTCTGCTCTTTAGAATTATTGGTTTGGAAACATTTTAACCAGATCAATTGAGATGAGCAAGGCTGGAGAAATGATTCATGTGTAAACAAAATATTTAGGTTTAAGCAGTCTGTGAATATAAGATGTGGTTAGATTTCCTTTACTACCCAATGTTGGCCTCCCCTTATCTATGAAGAACCTTTTTCTCCTGCCAAGACAGTCCCCTGCTGCTGTCTGATGTGTGCTCTTGAATAAGTCCTCCTGCTCTTAGGCAGTGCCTTCTCTCTGAGCCACGTGCCACTATCTCTGTTGCTACTGGCCTCTGCTCTGGGCACAGTGATTCTTCTCTGCTCCCACCTCTGCTGCCTCCACTGGGCTTCAGAAGAGATCCCCTCCCCTAGATTGCCCACAGGACAGTTGACACCAGGCTGTCACTAGGCACAGAGAGAGAAGAAATGCTTTTCCTGCAGCCTGGTCTAAGTCCCACGCCCAAGTCCTTGGTTCCTGTCCCAAACTTTATCTCTTCTTTCAATTAACAAGGGCAATGTCCAGTTTCTTCAGGGGGACCCCACTCCTATGCAGGGTGTATGTTCTTGCTCTATGGCCCCAGCAGGATAATTATATTGGAACATAACAGTTTGATATTAGCATATTCTGGGTCATTCATTCATTACTAACATTGTTTACAAGAGTCGACACTCCAGCCCCAGCTGGTCTTTCTCTAGCTCAACCGGTACTTTCCACAGTTTCTGTTCTGGTATGAAGAATGTTCTGGTAAGAAACCTAGGTCCTCTGTATCTTCTGCTAGCTCTCCAAGCCAGATTGGCCGCAAACAATTCCCAGAGCACAAGCAGCAGTGTGCAAGTGCCCTCTAAATTCACACGGAGCTAAGAAATGCTTACAGTACCCTTCCCTCAGGGACCCCACCCCAACTCCCACTAAAAGGCAAGAGATTTTTAAATGGTTTTGACTCATTTAAATCTAACAATGTTCCAGTTCTTCAAACATAATATCTTCTCAACGTAAAACATTGCATTTACATCAACAGTCCCCTCAAAGCATCAGGAACGATAATGGAATACTTTCTTTAAGATCCGTATAATTAAAGGATTTTCCTCAAACCAAGGTCAATCTGCCAAATGGTGAATACAAATCTCCAAACTCTTTATAAATTACAAACTTGTTGCAGCTTAGAATGATTCCTTTTTCCAGACTCTAACCATCAAGTTTCCAAAACAATACAAAGTTCAATTGATAAATCACTATTCAATGTACTTAATAACGAGAAAAAAATATTCCAAGTAGCTTGTTAAACTTTTTTTTTTCCTACCTGGTTTATTTGGGAAATCTGAATTAAAATAAAGTAACTGGAGCCAAGGGGTTAGTAGGTGGGGAAGGGTTGGGAGGGGAACCTGAATATTGAGCACCTGCTGTGTTCAGTGCTATGCTAGGTAATTCACATGTGATATTTGCATACCCTTTGTCATACAAAACAAATATGACCCTGTATTTGGCCAATCAAGACTTAACTAATTCATTCATTAGAGTCCTCACTATGTGCCAGCACTGTGGGAATTGCAGGCACAGATGCCAAGGCCAGTGGGGTAAAACATTTCAGTACAGTTCACTTTCATTACTCCCCAAATCATACTTGATCTCCAGCTGCCAATCCCACCTACACACCAATCCCCCTGGGAAAAGGCATAGAGTGGCAGCCTTGGGTCGTTTGGGTGTTAAGAGCACTTCCTGTGATTCTTTGCTGTTTTCCACATCCTCATCATCTTTTTGTATCTGTGTCGTTGACTGGACTTTTAATTGTAGGAGAGTAAATTTTTAATCAGGAGAAAATAGTCATAGATAAAAGTAGGTACAGGAAAATTCCCTAAAATGTCATCCTTTCTTATTCTGAGTATTGACTTGTTAAAAGCAAATCTCATTACCTTTGTTTTATCTGACATATTTATGGAATATGTTTATTTATTAATGAATTTCTCTGAAGCAAATGTAATAGACACATAAGGCATTCTGATAATCTGTGTATATTTATTACTGGTCTTTAGAGACTGGTCAGAAATGGGAAGTTCCAGGAAAACAAGCAAAAAGCATTCAATTCCTTAAAATGCATGCATGACGTGAATCATTTATTCAAAGGATTAAGAAGCAAGATATTTCTGAGTTTGCCTGTGGTCAAAAATAATCTTCCTCAGCATCTTTCCCAGAACTGTTCAGAACAATTTTCTCTTCTTCACATGGTCAGCTGTGGCCATGAGGCCATGGAACAAATAGGTGGGCACGCCTGCCGGGGTTTGCTGCAGAAGCTGCTCTCGATAAGCCTGATCATGTCAAGCAAGACTGTGGAGAAAGCGGATTCTATGATTTTCTTTCTTGAATCTTTGCACCCCCTGTTGCTTCCGCTCTTAGCAGATGCTGGTGGGCATCACTGAGGTCTGCTAGTGACACCTGCAGAAGCAGGTGGCATCACCCAGTGAGGTGTAGTCACAGAATCAGAGTCTGCCCCATCAGAGAGGACCTGTAAGCCATTTCACAACCAGCTCCCTTATTCTATGAATTTGGAAACTGAGGCTCTGAAAGGGTCACTGACTGGCCCATGGTCACCTGATAGTTGCCAGAAAAATTGAGACTCCGATCTGGAATTTTTCACCATGCCATACCGAAGTGTGAGATCTTGGGGAGTTCATCTAATTGAAATTTCCATCTCCTTAAGCCTGCACCCGAAAGAGCAGCAACCACATACTGAATCTATAAATCTGACAGTATGCCAGGAACTCAGAGGGGTGAATCGGCAACACTTTGTCATCAGAAAGTAGAGGATATATGTTGAAATATATATGAAGTATGAAGTGAAATATATCCCTAAGCAGCATATGAGTGCCTGCACACAACTCCTGAGGACAGTTCACTGCAACAAGTTCTAAGCCATGTTTCCTGCCTTATCATGGCAGGTTGGGGAGCTATGAAGTATGAAGTGAAATATATCCCTAAGCAGCATATGAGTGCCTGCACACAACTCCTGACGACAGTTCACTGCAACAAGTTCTAAGCCATGTTTCCTGCCTTATAATGGCAGGTTGGGGAGTTGATGGAGTTTTAGAATCCAGGACTGTCCTTGGTCCCTGCTTAATTTATCAGCAACACCTAAAACTTCACAAAGACAAGGCTGCGTTTCTGGGTGCTGGGGTCTGATAGCAGGCCCACCTGCTCCAAGTTGTCATCTCTCTGCTCTTAAATTTTTTTATTATGGGACCAACATGGATAATCTTATTAGGCTGTGTGTTTTTCTGTGTGTGGGAGAGGCTCTGAAATTGCACTTCTCTTCTTCGCTTTTTTAATTCTGATGAGCTAGCAGTTCAAGGCTATTCCATTATCGAGCACTTTACTACCCTGGAAACTAAAGAAGGCTGACGAGGAGACATAGCAAAGTGGGGGCCTCGAGCTGAGTTTGGGTGGCACATATTTTGGTTGGCCTGATGGCGTTTAAAATAATTTGAGACAATATTAAAAAATAGCAGTCTCATAAAAATCTGGATTTGGGGTGTCTCTTTAAATAAAAAAAATCAGAAAATCTGGCCACACAGGGTGCAACTTCCCCATG
Source organism: Galeopterus variegatus (assembly GCF_000696425.1). NCBI lineage: Eukaryota > Metazoa > Chordata > Mammalia > Dermoptera > Cynocephalidae > Galeopterus > Galeopterus variegatus. The sequence continues at coordinate 28,934 of NW_007729929.1, read as the reverse complement.
GCAAGAATTATCACCGGCCTCTGTGCCTTTTAGACCAGCCATTCATTCTGTCACTGAGCCTTCTGGCACTCTAGGCATCTGAGTTTGCAAACCTTATTGAAGAGGNAATCTGGCCACACAGGGTGCAACTTCCCCATGGCAAGAATTATCACCGGCCTCTGTGCCTTTTAGACCAGCCATTCATTCTGTCACTGAGCCTTCTGGCACTCTAGGCATCTGAGTTTGCAAACCTTATTGAAGAGGAAATAATAAAAGCCACTAAACTACATCTCCACCAGAATTCATTTATTCTTTTACTCACTCACAAATATTTACTTAACCCTGACTGTATGCCTGGGTCAGTTCTAATATGAACCTGTTCATGAAATTGAACACATGCATTCATTCATCAAATATTTCTGCTGGTAGCACTATTCTAGGCACTGAAGATGTGGGGGTGAACAGAGATCTCTGCTTTCACAGAACTCACATTTTTTTCCCTATAACTCCTGTTTGTAACATTTCAGTTCTCTCACACTTCTGTCTCCCCCTCCTCATTTCCTGCCATTTCCTTTAAGATCTCCACGTGTCAGCAACGTCAACAGTTCTTAAATGGTTTGGTCCAAGCCTGCAGAGCTTGTGATTGCAGAGCCAGGCTGAGACTAAGCCCACCTGATTCCTGGACCCAGGCTCTGAGCTCTTACGGCCAACGCTTGCCAGAGATTGACAAGATACCTGAGCTTGTGTCAGTTGAGGCAGAGGAGAAATAATTTCAGTGGCTCGTTTAAGGCATTTCCTCTTCCGACGGCACAGTAGGCCGAATAATGGTCCTCTAAAGATATCGAGGTTCTAAACCCCAGAACCTGTGAGTATGTTATCTTATGTGGCAAATGCAATTTTGCAGATGTGACTAAATTAAGTGTCTTGAGATGGGGAGACGATCCCGGATTACCTGGGTGGGCCCCATGTAATCACGAGGGCCCTTATAAGAGGGAGGCAGGAATTCAGAGGGGAAAGAAGGTGTAACCCTGTTGGCTTTAAAGATGAAGGAAGGTGGACAGGAGTGGAAAGATGCAGGTGACTTCTGGAACCTGGAAAGGGAAAGGAAGGGAATTTTCCCTGGCACCTCCAAAAGGAACTCAGCCCTGCGGGACCCATTTTAGACTTCTTACCTCCAGAGTGTAAGATAATAAATCTGTATTGTTTGAAGTCACTAAGTTGTGGTAATTTGTTACAGCAACAATAGGAAACTGATAAAGACAGTGTAACAGAAAGGTTTCCTCATCTGTGAAATGCGAGCTTGCGGACCAGTTTATTCCCCAGGCCCTTTCTGGCCTGTGGTCTAAGCCTGCTCGTTGGTGTCCTTAGCAGTGGACGCTAGGAGCCGTCAAGCCCACAGTACTGACTGGGCACGTTTGGAGTTTCTGAGGCACTCGGTACTGAGGATCACAGGTGTTAACCTAGGGAACAAACGCTTTCAGCGATCCACCTAGAATGCAAGCGGCATTTTCCTGGCAGCCTCTTAAAAGCACATGACTCATTCAGAAATACAACATTTGGTCGACTTTCAGGTAAATTTAATCAATGGACAACCACTCTTTTACTTTCCTCCAAACCAGAATTTCATATTACATTTCATCCCATTAGCCTTGATGTAAAGTGGCGGTTGATAGCAAGCCATATTGACAGGCCCTCCGGGCATAATCTAGTGGTCACCTTAAATCACTGATTTGCTGCGTGATTCATGGCACACAGAGGAGCAGGTAGTCACTCAGTATTTAAATATCAAGCTAAAATAACAGAACACTCAAATTCCTTTATTTTAGTTATTTGATTTGCCTTTTTAATTAGAAGGTATTTGATGGCCTCTCAGCATTTTGAATCACAACCCATATAAGTATTTGTTCTTAGGACAAAGCAGAAGTTTCTGGGGGTGGAGGTGGATGGAGTGACAGTGTCTGATTTTAGAAGGTCTGCCCCTGTGTGTTCCCTGAGTAAGAATTCACTCCCACTGGGCACAGCTATCTTCCTTTGATGCAAGAGATGATGAAAATCATTTTAGATTCACAAATGTTTCTTGATTAACTAGTAAATGTCAGGCTGGCCATTGGGAATATGATGATAAATAAGACTCAGATCCTGCCCTGGAGGGTCCTCGGTCTCAGAAGGAAGAATAGAAATTCTAACTCAGGGATTGTCTCTGAAATTTCTGAATTGTTTTCCCACTGATGAGTTATTTTGGTTTGGAAATGTTAGTGCTGAAAAAACTAATAGTGACTTAAGAAGGTGGCTTCTAGGAGTTCTCCTCTTACAGCAGGCTCACAAAATAGATTTTGAGGTTGGAGAAGGAAGTAGACCTGAAGGTTTTTCCTGGTTGCTGGAAGGTACTTTGTGAGAGGGATTGTAGAGTTGGCAGAACCCAGTCACCTGAGACTAGGAGAATGGTTTGGGGTGGCTTTCACATGTATTAGGTTACTATTGGGTACGAGTTAGCTTATGGACAATGTACAGTTTGAGAATCTGAGAAGGAATTAATGAGACCAGTAGAAAATCCAGCTATGAATGAAAAACTCCATGCTGGGCACACTTTAAGAGTGAAATGCAAACATGTCACATCGGAAAACAAAGCGGATCTCTGTCAACAACAGAGCAAAGAAGGTACTTTAATTCCCGCAGGTATCACTTTTCAGAAGCACAGGATACAGCAATTTAGCCCCATCTCCTTCCAATAGGATGTAAGCTCTATGGGCTTATCACATGAGTATTCTTCCTGTGAAGTGGGTGCCCAGTATTAGTGAGACCACCAAGATATTAAAAGATTAAGCTCCCTATTGTCCCCCTTCCCTGGCCAGGGCTTGTTAGAGTCACAGAGCAGTGGCCAGTCTATAATCTGCCTCAGTGAGAGCAGTGTTTACTGACAGCAGCGTTCTGTGTGTGAGGCATGGCACTTGCACTGTGGGGTGGATGACGTGTAAGAGGCAGGTGTTGCCCTGAAAGAGTTTGCCGTCCATTTAGGAAGGCTGGCCCTGTCCTGTAAAGATAATCATGAGCAGTGTTTACTGACAGCAGCGTTCTGTGTGTGAGGCATGGCACTTGCACTGTGGGGTGGATGACGTGTAATAGGCAGGTGCTGCCCTGAAAGAGTTTGCCGTCCATTTAGGAAGGCTGGCCCTGTCCTGTAAAGATAATCATGTAAAGATTCAAAAGCTGAATACCCATCAAAGGTTACAGGCAATCAGTCCTGTAAAAGTTGAGTTGAAGGCAACGGTCTCAGGAAAGCCTTTCTGGAAGAAGTGGGCCCTGAAAGAAGGACAGACCAGAAGTCCTTGGGCTGATCACTGGGAGAACTCTGTATGCTTCTTTTGCATGTGATTTGCATACTAGCTACTTACTAGTGATGTAGCAGTGTTGTGGAAAGAGTTCAGAATATTTTCCCCCTCTAAAACCATAAACAGTGGTGTTACGCACATCTCTGTATGTAAGTTGTTGTTTTTTTCCCCCAAGAGTCCATAATCTTGAAGTAAGATACACCCAAATTCAAATCACAAATCCCAGTTTTCCCATTTCCTACCTTTCTGGACAAGGCACGAAATGTCTCTGAGCCTCAGTTTCTCCATTTATAAAATAGAAAAATACCTATCTTAACATGTTTTTATAAAGATTAAATGAAAAAATATGTAAGGTGCCTACTTAGTCTGAAAATTATAGTTTGTTAGGGGAATGGTTAAGTGGCTATAACAAAGACTTCTAAAGCTATAGTGTTTAAAGAATAGAGATGCTCATTTCTCTTTCATGTTAATAGTTGCTAGTAATGGTTTGAGTTAGTGGGGTATCTTACTCCATGAAATTCATCAGGGACCCACAAAACCAATAGTGTCTGTAACATTAGTGTTTAGTGTAAGCTCCCTTTCCCTCATTTCCAGGTGTCAAACTACCCCAAAATCCCCAGTGCTTGTTCAGTAGCACCCCTCAGTTGTGGCAACCAAAAATATCTCCAGACATTGCACAAATGTCACTTGGTGGGCAAAATTGCCCCCAGCTGAGAACCACTAATTTACAGGATGATGGCATTTCTAGCTTTTGGCTTTCCAAGTGTTTAATTGTTACCAATATTTGGCTCATGAAGGATTTCTCCTTTATAATAATGATCCTCTCTTGGTTTTATAAAGAGATGTTATTTGATTAAATTTAACTTCTTAGGTATTGAATCTCCATCTCTATTTTCCATGAACACTTTTATTTACTTTTTTATTTTGGGGGCAGCTAGACAATATGGGGATCCAAACCCTTGACCTTGGGGTTACCAGGTCGTGCTCCAACCGACTGAGGTAGCTGGCCAGACCCAAATCTCAATCTCTAGATGTGATGCCTTTTAACTTGGAGGAACTCTAGGTAATTATTCCTTCCAAATAATCTCATAAACACTAGGATCTATTCTAGAATATCTGAAATATCAGATCTGAGTCTTGGGTTAGTAGAGACTTTGAGGCAGAGAGAAGAGAAGCCATTTAGCTTAGTAGGCAAAAAGTGAGAATGGGAGGAATGAAAGCTCATGGACAAACAATAAGAGGACTTGCAAATTTCTTGTACTCATGGCAAGAAAATACCTACTCATATCATAATGTGACACATAATATTCTAGACCTCAAACTTCAGGATGCATAAAAAATCACAGAAGGAGCTTGTTTAAAATTCAGATTTATTTAACTCATCTCTGGAGATTCTAGCTCAGTTGATCTCATGATGGGGGAAAGCAGAAATGTACATTTTTAATATTC
>NW_007729929.1:22838-23446 GCF_000696425.1 Galeopterus variegatus | reverse complement strand
GAGATTCTAGCTCAGTTGATCTCATGATGGGGGAAAGCAGAAATGTACATTTTTAATATTCGCCCCAGGAGATTCTGATGCCAGTGATCCACGGACCTATATAAAAAAAAACACTGTCTTAGATTAACTCTTCAGAAACCTTTGAAATGTTTCTAGTTTCATTTAAACTATAGCTGTCAGCTGTGAGTGAGGAATCATGCTTAGCATTAGTAGTTTAGTTTGTCACTTAGCCCAGGTTCTAATTAATGACATATATACCAAATGAAGAACGAAGTGCAGCTTTGTCAATTGCATGTCAACACCCGTGTCCCAGCACAGACCTCTGTAGAAGCTGGACTGGACCGTGTGCTTTAGGCTGGAGCTGAAGTCTGGCCTTTTATTTCCTCCTCCCTGAATTTCCACCTATGTTATCTCCTTTTCCTCCAAAATAAATGAGAGGCAGGACTTGCTACTGCAATATGAGACAAAGGCTATGAATTAAACACACTGGCGGCCTAGCAAAGTGAGTTGGACAGCCAGAGACCGATCTGTGTTAAAGGTAGAAACTGGAACCAAAGTCTTCAAGTTTCAAGCAGTTCATGAGGAAACATAAAACGGTGATAAAAAAA
>NW_007729929.1:20142-22049 GCF_000696425.1 Galeopterus variegatus | reverse complement strand
GGCCTCAGTGCTACCAGTGCCACCCTCTCCCGAGTGAGCCATGGGGCCAGCCCTTAACACACTCTTTCTGATAGCAGCAACTGGTCCTGATGGAGCACAGAGTAGGAGCTTTGTTGAGGCACAAAGTCTGGTGCATAAAGGCTCTCCCAAGACAAAGCAGCTGTCGTCTGAGAGGATCACTCAGTGTTATGTCCCTGTCCCATGCCTGCTTTCCCTGTTGCTTCCTCTTGCTTTGGCCACACACCACCTTCAGAACCTTCCTTCCATCTGACCTCGCTGGCTCTGGCCGCTACAGGGCTGCTATGTTCTGATAGTGATCACAGCCCTGATTCTAACTCTGCTGCCTGTGCCCAGCCCCTTAGCCTCTGGAGTTGGCTTGATCTATTCATCTCTGGGTTGAGAACTGATCTGGTCCTCCCTGGCTACAAGATTGAAGTAGGACCCATCTGACTGATTGATGCGGAGGTGCTCTGTCTCTCCTTAGCACCAAGAACTGTATGTTAGTTTCCTAGGGCTGCCATCACAAAGTGCCACAGACTGGGCAACTTAGCAGAAATTTATCATCTCACAGTTCTGGAGGCTCAAAGTCCAAGATCAATGTGTTGTAGGGTTGGTTCCTTTGGAAGGCTGTGAGGGAGAATTGTTCTATGCCTCTTTCCTAGCTTCTGCTACTTTGCTGCCAATCTTTGCTGCCAATTTTTATAGATGCATCACCCTGATCTCTGCCTTCATGTCCACATGGTGGTTTCCCTGTGTGTGCATCTGTGTCCAAATTCCCCTTCTTATAAGGAAACAAGTCATACGGGATTAGGGGCGCACCTACTCCAGAATGACCTGATGTTAACTAATTACATCTGCAATGACCCTATTTCCAAATCAGGTCACATTCTGAATATGGGTTAGGACTTCACCATCTTTTTTAGGGGGACATAATACAGCCCGTAAGAGATGGTGACTTTTCTCTCTTTTGTTCCTGTTATGCTCCATACCAGGGCTGTGGCTAGCATGAAGCAAATGAGACACTTATATGGAGAACGAAATTTAGGGGATGCAAAATAACTCAGTAATCATGATAAATTATATTTTAATGAAATATGCTTTAAAATGAAAATTAATGAAGAAAAGCCACAATGAAAAAAATACCTACATTTAAAGTAAAGGTGGGATCTGACCCCACACATGCCCGGTGCAGCCCCTCCCACCTCACCCCATCCATCCTTGCTGCTCCCCAGCTGTCACTCAGCAGGAGTGACCGAGCCCCCAGCCACCTGCCTCTGCAGCTAGAGCCCTTGCCTCTCTTTACCCTTGAGCATGGTTCCACTAAATTTAGAACACAACTGAAGACACTTCGTTGGATTTTGGAATTCAGAAGGTTCATTTAACACTAAGTTTGAACCTTATTAATTTCCTACTTCAGGGATCCTGTGCCAAGTATGTTACACTTCTCTCAAACTATGTGTTTAATTAGAGCACCTGGATTCCTCAGACTCCCTTAGACACTTCCTGGAGGGGGGTCTCTCTGCTTAGTTTGATGTCATGTGGCCCTGTCGACATTGCTCGGTCTTTGGTGATTTGCTTTGTTTTCTTTAACTACCCAGTGAAGGTGCTCTTTGTTAAGCAGGGTGGTGCAGGGCTCTTTTGGTGGCTGCTCTCTCTCCCTGGCCTCCTCTAGGGTTGGAGTGGATCTCTCCGGATGCTCATTCTCTTCACTTCTAGGTTCAGGGCAAATCTAGGACAGGATTATGAAGTGGCAATTTCCCTAAGATTTGTCACACTCACCAAAAACCAAACGAAGAGAAACTGTCCTAATTCTTGCGAGGGAAGATTAGCATTAAGCTTTATTCAGGGGCAGATGGGGTTGAGCTACTTTGCCAAAGTAACACAGAGAAAAGGTAATAACAGCAGGT
>NW_007729929.1:17980-19563 GCF_000696425.1 Galeopterus variegatus | reverse complement strand
GTGCTCTTTGTTAAGCAGGGTGGTGCAGGGCTCTTTTGGTGGCTGCTCTCTCTCCCTGGCCGCCTCTAGGGTTGGAGTGGATCTCTCCGGATGCTCATTTTCTTCACTTCTAGGTTCAGGGTAAATCTAGGGCAGGATTATGAAGTGGCAATTTCCCTAAGATTTGTCACACTCACCAAAAACCAAACGAAGAGAAACTGTCCTAATTCCTGTGAGGGAAGATTAGCATTAAGCTTTATTCAAGGGCAGATGGGGTTGAGCTACTTTGCCAAAGTAACACAGAGAAAAGGTAATAACAGCAGGTGGGCAGGGTGGAAGTGCTCCTTCTGTGTTTGAGTATGAGCAGGGCAACCCCTCTGCAGACTGAACAGAGTTTTGGCTTGCCTTCTCTGTGGCCGGATGAAGAGAGCTGACATGGGACCTATTGTTAGCTCTGGTTTTCTCTTCCAGCCTCCTCCTGGAACTGTTTTGCCTTCCATTGTCCGCTGATCCCCAACTTCATTCTGACTTAGCTTGTCATACAATACACACTCAGCACCCAAGTTTATATGCCTACACCAAATTCGCTTGCCACCCACCTAATTCAGTAGCTGAAAATATTTCTTTAAGCCCTTTATTTCTTTCATGAATTGCAAATATCAACCAGGCTAGTCTTTATGGTGATATTAAAGGGGGAGAGGTTCTCTGCAGTGGATTTCTTCTGATCAGTATTCCATCTTCTTTTCCATTCAGCGATACCCTAAATTTTACACCTTCTAGGGAAAGGGTATCTGGTAATATGACACTATATGTGTCAATGTGCATGAAACAGCACAGCTCCTGGCACCCAGTTAGGGCTTAAGAAATCATAGTTCTAAGTTACACATCCAAGGAAGAAAACCGAGGAATCATTTTGCTTAAGATAAGGAAGTTTCACAGGGGCAACATTTGGGTACATGTGCTATGTCTCAATATGAAGAAGACCGTCACGTAGAAGGCAGCACAGAGCTGAGACAGGAGCATTCGGCGGGGAAGCAGGATTGCTAAGGGCTGTTGCCGCTCTGCTACTGGGCGACCTGTTAACAAGTAACTTAACATCTACAGGTCTCAGTTTCCTCATGTGTAAAACAGGAGGATTGGCACGAATGGGAGCTGAGAGCCCTTCCAGTTTTAAGTCTGTGACATTTTGATGACTATGTTCTTGGATGAAGGGACACAACTGGGAGAAATTGCTTCCTCTGTAAGTCAGCAGATTGCGATTAAAGTGCCCGTGATTCCCTCTGTAAAGGTCGGTGCTGCCGACGATCACAGTACTTGTGAACTCAATAATCTGCAATATTCTGGAATCAGCTGCCTCTCAGGAGTGGTGTTTAAATCATCCCATTGGGAAAATGGAGGATAAGAAATAATCATAAAATGGTTTCAGTGAGACAGAGGGTGACGAAGTAGAAGCTGTGTTCTTTATAGAATCAAAAGTGATTGCACAACTATTCGCGCAAGTTGTCCCAAAATAAAATCTCTACTTTTTAGGCTTGGTTTTTTTTTTGTTTGTTTGTTTTCTTAAAGAGCCAGGGAAATATGAAAAAAATACATTTCTTCAGAAG
>NW_007729929.1:14062-17499 GCF_000696425.1 Galeopterus variegatus | reverse complement strand
TTTGTTTGTTTGTTTTCTTAAAGAGCCAGGGAAATATGAAAAAAATACATTTCTTCAGAAGTCAAAGAGAAAGATGTGCTATCTGCAAGAAAATGCAAAGGGGAAAAAAAATTCTGTGGAAATGGCAGTGTGTCAGCAACGAACACACTGTGACCCAATTTGCAGGCTCATGCAGGTTTGCTGGGAGAACCCTGGTGCTGTCTCTTCCCATTAGTTTCCCTGGAAGCAGGACTGGCTGGGAGAAATTGGCTCAGAAGTGGTACATCAGTAGTTATTATACAACAACAGCTGTGGAAAACTACTGAAGGGACAGAGAGACAAATGGCTTGGGAGAGAATAAAGTTGGCACCTCTGGAAACCTCAGTAACAGTACATCATGTTCGGTCTCCTCTCCCTAGATTAAGATCGGGGCTCCTAAATGAGAATCCAGATGGAAGCTACACTTTCTGCTCTACCCACTTCCCTTCCTGTACATTTTTTCTTCTTTGTCTCCTGCCAGCTAGAGCTCCTGGTACATTGTTCCATCTTACTCTATTTCTTTCCTCTTTGGCTCTGGGCCATTCTCCCCTTGTGCCATCATTGGAAATATGTACACAGTCACACGCATGCACTCTCGTGTGTCCCTCATGCTCACACGCACACACTCCTGTGCATACCTTCACACACACCCTCCACACACACACACACACTGCTCACACGCGTTCACACACCCCACGTGTCAACACACACTCATATATGTGTGCGCACACACTCACACCACTCCAAGTGTGTTACCTCCAGTGTCTGACTGGTGATAAGGCCACTCTGAATTTTCTACCTCTCTTTGAGGTAGTTGGAACCAAGTTTGTCCACTCCCCAAAGCTTAGACCACCCTGCTGTGAGTTCAGAGTCTCTGTAAATGTAACTGGGCGATTAAACGGTATGAATTTGGTGAGGATCACACATGCAGTGGTTTCATTTTTTTCTCCAAATGCAACCTTCCAATATGCTCTGTCGACTCTCCCTTCCCTTTCTCTTGATGATAGAGCCCATAGCTTCCCAGTTATTATCAGGTTTCAAAAAATGCTGTCAGGTCCAGATGAAAACTAAATGTATTATCAGATTTAGGGCTCACGTTGCTCCCTTCCCCAAGAGGTGTCCAGGCACCAAGGGTCTTGCAGAGAGGAGGGAAGAGTGGCTGGCTTTTTGTTTTTTTCCCCTTCTGCTTGTAGCCCCTGTCTAGTTGAGATGAAGGGGAGCGTGATTAGAGAAAAGGGGCAAACGCCTTTATTTAGCTGTTGCTGTTGGAATTCTCTCCTACTGCTGATGTCCCCTGTGTGCAGGCATCAGACTAGTTGAGATGAAGGGGAGCGTGATTAGAGAAAAGGGGCAAACGCCTTCATTTAGCTGTTGCTGTTGGAATTCTCTCCTACTGCTGATGTCCCCTGTGTGCAGGCATCAGAAGGCTGCCTCTCTGGGAGGGACCACAGTGGGGGCTTTGCCTCCCTGTGTGCAGTCTCCTGATACAGGGAGCTCATCTGGTGGCATCCCTTCGCTCCAACCCATTCTGGCACACCCGTAACAATCGGCCTCTTGGATATTGTCCTAGGAAGCCTGGTCAAAATGGCTGTGTTATGCAGTGTTCAGGGCAGATCACATATCCTGGCCATGCCAAAGGGTGGGGTGCAAACCTCATCATTGCTGCCTCTCCTCTCCCCCCTCCCCCTCCCCCCTGCTGTCTCTCACTGAAAGGCATTAAAGACAGAGTAACAAGTCTGCTGTCCAACTGGGGAACACCTGCCAGTAACTCTTCACAAATGATCTTTTTGGAGCACACCTGTATGTGGCTTTTTGGAGGGAGTACCTGTGTGAGGCAGAACTGTAAGAGAGCCCCAAGATCGCTGCCCCTGCTGTATACACCCTGCATAGTCCCCAACTTTGTGAATAGGATGGGTTTTACTGCTGTGAACAGGTCATGTCATATGACACAGTTGGTTTTGAGAAAGGGAGATTAAAGTTCTGGGGTGGGTCTGACATAACAGGAGACTGCTTAAAAGGGACTGCGCTCTTCCTCGAAAGAGATTCGAAATGTGGGAGGGACGGCACATGGGAGCTCTGTGGCTGGCTTTAAAGACAGAGGAGAGCATGTGGTGAGGAATGTGGGTGGTGTCTAAGAACAGCCCCCAGCTGGCAGTCAGCAAGGAAGTGGGGACTCAGTTCTATGGCTGCAGTGAACTAAGTTCTGCCAACAGCCCCATGAACTTGGAAGAGGACGCAGAGCGTCATGTGAGAACACGGCCAGCTGACAACTTGATTCTAGCCTTGTGATACCCTGAGCAGAGAACCCAGGTACGCTGTTCCTGGCCTGGCCCTCTGTCCCACAGAGCTGTGAGCTAATGGCTTTCTGTTGTGTTAAGCCACTCGGCTGGTGGCAATTTGTTCCAAAGCAATAGAAAATGAATAGGTACATTGCCCCTTCACCTCCTAGTGGGGAAGAGAGAGAAAAGACTCCAGCACCCTTCAGCTAAGCCAACGACTCCCAATTCCAACTAGATTTTCACAACTAGAATTGGGGGCAGATGGTGGGTTGATGGTAGCAGGGTCCAGTAGCCTCAGAGACGTGCATTACTGTTTTCAGCTTTGAATTTTAGCTGCAATTTCCAGACAACAGAAAAAGTCCTGTTCAACATCCTGCTACCTAAGGAAAAGGCAGGGGTCCCGATATCTGTGTCCTTTTGTAACCATTATGTTGAACAAGTGCGACTCCAGGGTGTCACTATGAAGCGATTTTATTTTTGTCTCCCATCCCTCCTTTGTTCTGTGGAGCTAATTAGTCCTTGCTTCTGGATGACCATGATTTTTATGTTCACCTTCAGGTAATGAAAGGTCTTCTAATCAGTAATTAATATGTCTAATGCAGAGTAATAGCCAGAACTTTCAATGTAATTCAAGGTTACAGCTACACCTCTTTCCCGTCTGCTACAGGTAATGGGAGGGAAGGGGTAGTTGGCTTAGTTTTTCCCCAATTTGTGCTTTGATTCCCCAGCTCTCCCCTCCCCCCATATCTGGTTTCTTAGAGGAGAGAAGAGAGGAAAAGGAAAGGAATGTTCCAGGCTGGACTCCACTGCAGGTGCAATGGCCCCCACACAAGAGGGTGTCTCTAAAGAACCCTTGGAAGACCTTGAGTCCACTGAGAACCTGCCAAGCCCAGGGGCGAGAGACCAGACTGAGCCCGAATCAGCCAGCCTGGAACTTTTCTTTCCCTCCCCTGTCATCCACCTTTCACTGATTTTGCCTCGCCTTCCCCAGCATCTCCACCACACTTCTGTCCTTCCTCTCCCTCTCGCCCCTCAGGTGTGGGCCTCTCTCAACTCTGTGCCTCAGACTGGCTTCTGTTCCTTTTCAACACTCCGCCTGTTGTTTTCATGTGTTCCTGGGGCTTCAACTCCTACTTGTAG
>NW_007729929.1:10706-13660 GCF_000696425.1 Galeopterus variegatus | reverse complement strand
CCTTTCACTGATTTTGCCTCGCCTTCCCCAGCATCTCCACCACACTTCTGTCCTTCCTCTCCCTCTCGCCCCTCAGGTGTGGGCCTCTCTCAACTCTGTGCCTCTGACTTGCTTCTCTTCCTTTTCAACACTCCGCCTGTTGTTTTCATGTGTTCCTGGGGCTTCAACTCCTACTTGTAGGTGGATGACTTCCAAATCTGCATTTCCAGACCTCTCTGCCCTCTGAGCTCTTGTCCTGTGTGCCTGGTGGTCTGCTGGGACTCTTGACCTGAAGGGTCCACAGTCTTCTACGGTCCCACATGTCTCAGAGGAAAGTCACCCCACCCAGAACCTCTGGCTGCTCCTTCTTCCTTGCTCTCTGTGACAAGTCTGCCACCTGGCCTTTGCACTCTGGCCTCATGGTGGCTTTGCAACAGGGCTCCTCTCCCTGTCCTCGCTGCTTCCCCTGTGTTCCACCCCTCACAGGTAACGACTGCTCACATTTTGGTGCATATTCTTCCAGCCTTTTTTCCTATCAACATATAAAATGAATCAATAAGTAAATCAATAAATATTATACATACATTTTTATAGACTGGGATCATACCATTCATGTTATTCTGTAAGCCCAGTTTTTCCCCCACATAACAATATATTTCAAAAATATTTCTAAGTCATTTCATCTTCACCCATGATAGTTTTCAAATATTATGACATTTGAGGACTTTGGAGTTTGCCTGTTGTTCCGACAGAGTCCTTGTGGCCTTTTCCCCCTTTTTGGTTAATGGTGACCTAAATTCCCATGCAGGAAAGAGGAAAAGAAAATCATGCATAAAAGCTGGCATCTCCTGTCCCTGGTGAACCAAATTCCATTAGGAACAGGTGTAAGGTGAACCTGGACATTGCCTGGCTTATACTGGGGGCTTAACGAGTGTTTGTTGAGTGGGGAAAGGTGAGGTAGAAGGCAGAACTAGACACGGAGGTATCCCCAGGCCTGGGCCAGGACAGGTCAGTGGACCACTCCCCAAGGACATGTGGACTTTGATGAAGACACCCTGCCAGACATGTCTTGTTCCTTTGACCGGGGGGGAGGCACTCAGCGATTGGGTGACAGTCTCAGTCTGAGGGTTTTCCCTAGATGCAGACTTTCTGTGCTAAAATGGGACAGTCCTGGGCAAACCAGGACAGTTGGTCACCCTACTGAGGAAGTCCCACCCTGTATTCAAGTTCTCCTCCTAAAGGATGTGGACTGATTCCAGAAGCTTAGAAACCGCCATCTCACCTCTGTGCCTGGAGGAGAGTTAAATCTTTCAGTTAAATCCCTTTATGTGTGAGAGTAATAAATGTCTGTCATTTTCATACCTCTGTTATTTTGAATTCTCTGTTACAAGCTGCCAAATCCAATTCTTATTGATGCAACAGTATTAAATGTGATGCTAATTAAATTCATTTGCATACACTCACTGATTTTATTCTTACTTACTACAGTGTGCGATAATGACATATGCACTCCAAAGTACTATGGTAAGTTTTATTGGATTACAGCACTACATTTAGTTTACAGAGATGCTTGGTTTCTTTCATGGTTCGTTTATTGTACAGTATGACCATTGACTGACAACTTAAGAAAATGGGAGGATGCATAGTCCTTCTAGCATGTGAATGGAGGCCCTGGACACCAGGCCCCACTGTTGAATTTGAGTAAATAATGGAATCTCTTTTGAACAGAGTCTGAGAAACAGCATTAATATATACCTCATGGCCAGAGTTCATTATTTCAGACTTCATGGCAAGCCATTGTTTTTCAAGACACGATGTGACCTTTGGCATATCTGCATCCGTGAAATAATAAACCATTTTTAAAATCAAGACTTTGCTGCATTGCCAACGCTTGAAGAGGGTTTTCAAAAATTATTATTCTAGTGCTGGTCTGCTTCCCTTCTTTCTCTTAAATAATCTGCTTTACGCATTCAAAGGGTCTACTCATCCCAGAACATGTCTATAGCTAATTTGCTGAGAGCCTCTGAATTTCAAAAATTATTATTCTAGTGCTGGTCTGCTTCCCTTCTTTCTCTTAAATAATCTGCTTTAGGCATTCAAAGGGTCTACTCATCCCAGAACATGTCTATAGCTAATTTGCTGAGAGCCTCTGAACGTACCCCAAGCCTGCTTAGGACATCTGCAGCAAAGTTAAATCATTTTAAGTGGAGGAATTAGGCTAATGTTTTCTGCTAGGAAAAAACCATGAATCTTGGTATTCAGCACAAGACTTTTAATGGTGGAAACAAATTATGCTGTAGATATACAAAAGAAAAATAAATCCATCTTATTTTACTAAGAGCTTGACACTTTTATTTAGAGAATTTATATTTCTGAATGGTTCCTTCATACATTACGAATGCATTTCAAATGTGACTGTGTTAGGTTAATAGTCTACCCCTTAAAAACAGATAAGGGAAAAAGTGGGGATTGGGGCCACTTTGAAGTTAGGAAAGAAAGAAGACAGAGGATTTATTTAATGATGAGATGACTCAAAGAGCATAACAAATCTTTTTCTTGCAAAAGCGGGGAAATTCTGATATGCCTGAGAGATTCTGAATAGAGAAATATTCTCTTGCAAATTACTTTTTGCCACCACCTATCTCCTCAAGACTGTACCGTGGGAAACCTAAGTGGGAATTCTGTGTAACTGACCATCACTCACTATGTGTCAGTTATGACTGTACATGGTGTGTGTGTGTTTTTATGTTTCCTGTTGGTAGGTTCAGCACTGAATGCTATTTGCTATGTACACAGGATAAACTGGGGAGCTGAGTTTATTGGCTGGAGGCAACGTGGGGAATTGTAGCCAAGGGGAAAAGAGATAGCTGTGGGGTAGATTCTGATCATGATGGTCAAAGAGGTATAGTTTTGAATTAAATAGGCAGAGTTACCCATCCTCATTCACTCCTGGGCCCTACTGAAAGCCAAGTTAT
>NW_007729929.1:6974-9835 GCF_000696425.1 Galeopterus variegatus | reverse complement strand
ACTGCTTAGGGTCTCTGTGAGCTCATCTGTAAAATAATGTTTCAGAAAAATTGTGAACTGCTAGCTGAGGCCCTTGTCATTGTGAATAAGCACCCTATTCTCCCTCCACGCCAGGTAGCATTACACTTCTTCTTAACATGTAGCTGGAGAAGGATGGTGCATGTGAGGTTTCAATCTTGCTCTCTCGGAGGCCACTCCAGTGTGACAATGAGCTCATTCTTCCACGGATGGTCTATCTTAGCATTTATTTCCTGATCGTGATTCATGGTCCTGAATACCTGTGACCCTGTGGTACTCCTTCTGGCTAGATTTCTCTACTCAGCTAATTTAGAATGCAGATTTTCATTCTGAGAGAATGTTCAACATTTATTGTCCTTTACTCACCCTCGCAAGGGTGACTTCAGTGAGACAGGCAAGCAGGCTTCAGTGACGCGAGCTTGTTTGCACAGCTACTGCGTTTATCCCAACATGAGCATAAGTATGCAACGTCCCTCACCCCCACCCTCCCAGAAAAAGTAAGATTCATATTAGGAAGATCTTAAATTGTTTTGTTTGTGGTTTCTCATTTCCTGAGATTTTGAGAAAGTTCGACTTAGCTTTTTTTCCCCTTTCTTTTTAATATATTTTATTGGAAGGAGAGAAGGTAGTGCTCTTGTCACTAAGCAACATCAATAGGGAAGAAAGCCCATGGTTGTAAGTTGTATAAACAGTGCAATAATGAAGATAAAAAACTAAAATCCTGACCCCTTCATAAACCAACCAGAAATGCCAGCTCAGTGTCTGAACACATTAACACAATGGGCGAGACACCATTCATGCCCTGAACCTTGACTTTCTGAAGCAAAAAGAAGCATGCTAATATACTAGTTGTTTGACGAGAATGGCCAGCATAACTATCAGTAGGTTAGAGGCACAATCTCTACCTCAGATATTCATTCTGGGATTTTGTTCTTTGGCTCAATTTGAAAAGTCTACTCGACCAACTCCTTTGTGCCTGTAATTCAAAATATTGTTTGGCACTGTTTTTCAGTATAGTGAGGCACTTAAAGACATAGAGATACATGGATCTATTTTCTTATTTAACAGATGAAGAAAGAGAGATTAATTGGTTTGTCCAATGTCACCACATTGAACAAGCTCCAGAGCTATCACTAGAGTTTATTTGCATTAATATGCAAAACTTTGGAGAGCCTAAATAATGAATTTCCCACAGTGAAGATTCTTCTCAGAAAAGGGTGATAAACTTGCACTTGAGAAGGGAAAAAAAAGTCTTTCATTCAACATTCATTCTATAAATATTTGAGTGATCATTGTATGCTATCTGGTAACTAGTAGAAATATGATCTTTTGAGTTTTTAGCATGGGCTTTGGGGACAAGACTTCTCTCCTTTGCCTCAACACATAGTCATTTTTATTCACTCATACTTTAAGTTGTTCATTCATTCACTCAACAGATATTTATTGAGTTCATATTACATGCTAGGTACTGAGTTAAGAGCTGAGAATACTAACATTCTGAATAGGCTGGTCTCTGCTTCAAAACCAAATGAGGAAGAGAAGATAATTTCACCTTGATATGCAACATTAGAATAATGTACAGGTTGTTATGGAAGCACACAGAAAATGTGTTTCAAAAGCAGTTCAAGGATGGGTTGGTGATTGGGAAATGCCTGCTGGAAGAGGTGACCTGAGTTGCATATTAGAGGAGTTATCTATGTGGAAATTGAAGGGATAGGAGAGGAAGAGGCATTCCAGGCTGAGAGTTCAGCCCATACAAAGGCTGCCAAGTAAGAAATGGTGTGCTGTGTGAACATGCAGCCTCTTGCTGGTGAGACAGAGAGGCAGGATAGGGTGGTTGGGGAAGGCTTACTCTGCACGGCCCTAATGCACTGACCTCTATACTGGCTGAAGAAATTGCCTTCTCTATGTTTAGATGACTGCCAAAGCAGGAAAAGGGATGGTGCAGAATTGCACACTGGCTCTTCAATCTTCCATTTGGGAATGACATATTGTTCTTCCTTGTACTTCAATGGTCAAAGTAAGTGACATAACTATGCCTGTATTAGTCTATTTCTGTTGCTTATAACAAAATATCTGGAACTGGGTACTTTGAAAGAAAATGTAATTTATTGTTTACAGTTTTAGAGGCTGGGAAATCCAAAGTCCAGGGAAGATATCTGGTGAGGGTCTTCTTTGGTAGTGGCTTTACGATAATACAGGGGTCTCACATGGCAGAAAGTGGTGGAGCAGGGAGAGAGAGGCTCTCTCGTTCTGCATTTAAAGCCCTCTGAACCATGTCCCTGACCACCATTATTAATCCATTCACTGTGGAATGGTCCTACAATCCAATCACCTCTTCAAGGCCCCACCTTTCAATTACCATAAAACTTCAGTAGGAATTATATGGACTTCTAATATATGGACCTTGGGGGACACAATTCAATCAATCCACAGCAATGCCTAACTTCCCAGGGGACAGGGACCTGCAATCTTCCTATTTGCCCAGAAGGAGGAAATATGTAATAGCTATGTTTCTTACCAAGCAACTGAACTGCTAGTTAGATATTTTCTGAAAAACTCAAAAATCACAGCTATTACATTTGATAGGTGTTACCTAATATTTTATCTGGTTCCTAAATAATTTCTCCACAAAAGTACCCCATTTTGTTCCTTCAGTCATATTTCCAGGTAATTTATTTTGGAGAGCACATAAGGGAGCAGTCCCTCTTACAATAACATATACCTTTGGTGTTACTACTTTCCTGAAGTGGTCGTCTGGTTCCACCTGTTTTAAAAAAACTTGTCTATTTTCTTTCTTTTTTTTTTTTTTTTTTTTTTTTTTTTTTTTTTTTTTTTTTTTT
>NW_007729929.1:5447-6432 GCF_000696425.1 Galeopterus variegatus | reverse complement strand
AGCGCCGCCGCGCTTCCCAAGTGGCGCACTATCCAGTGCGCCACCGGGCCGGCCCAAAACTTGTCTATTTTCATTCCATTTTACTAGAACTTTGAGACTTTGGTCTCCCTTTCTTTGTGCATCTACAAAAAGATGTAATGAAACTCCCAGCTCATCTCTAATGGAAGATGGGGGTACACTGACAACAACACTCCTGCTGTTTACCCTGGAGTTCTTATTATTACCCAATATTTATTTGGGGTATTGATCAATATTGATCAACTCAGTTGATCAAAGTATGCCAAGCCCCTCACATTCCTCAGATATTCTAAAATTCACAGTCTGGATTGAGCAGGATTGGTTAGAACCTGAAGATTGGCATTACACAGTAATGGCCCCTAACAATTTGCTTCTTCTTAAGAATATTTTCATGTAATGGAGGGCACTAGAAGAAGTAGGGGTAAGAAAAGTAAAATCAGCATAAAATAAAGAACAGCTTAGTCAGACTCATTCACCTGACATCTGTTACAAATGGGCAAGATTCAGCACATTCATTAGAAACACGTTATAAAAGTAGTGTAACTGCACATTTGTGCCCATTTACTGATTCGGCATGATTGTTGTAATTATATAATGCCTGGCTTGTGGCCACTATTGTGTACGGACAGTATAAAGGCAACTGCTCTAAACTGCTGGTCAGAAGAGCATGGAGGGTCAGTGGAGTAGAAGCAGAGCTCACGTCTGAGAATAAAGCATGTCTGTGAAGCTCATATCTGAAGAAGAAGTTTGTCTACCTTGTGTAAAGCTGCCAGAATCTTCTTTCAATACCTGACTCACGACCAGCACAGGAAGGGGCAAAGGGATCTGAGATTCCTGCTCGGCAGTAGGCTATCGTAACAATAAGCCCATGTGACCTATTATGAGTCTGCTATAAGAATGTTGTCCCGGGCCGGCCCAGTGGCGCACTGCTACAGTGCGCCGCTTGGGAGCGTGGCAGCGCTCCCGC
>NW_007729929.1:2750-4323 GCF_000696425.1 Galeopterus variegatus | reverse complement strand
AAAAAAAAAAAAAAAGGTTGTCCCACTTAGAAGGAACCTCCACCCGCCCCCTGTCACTTCCTGGGGAGAAAGTTGTACTTCACTTAAGCAGTGGTTTGTTTTCAATGTCATGGACACTGGGAATTACCCTTTTGTCGCTAGCTCTGGAAAACATAGGACTGAGTGAGGAATTCATTATGGAATGTACGTTGTCATTATCCGTGGTTCCGTTTATGTTACTCTCCTTATTTTCCTTCTATTCTTCCCTCATTTAATTCCTATTACCCTGTGTTTTATATTTTCTTTAAATGCTTTCTGAAATGAGGTAGAGCATAAATACGTAACAGAAGGAAAGCAATTTATGTTTCTTGTAATTGGATTCTTCTGCTCTAGAATCCCCATCCTTGCTGATGGTGAAAAAATAAGCAACTCATTTAAAGGTTACTCAACCTCTTTTAGTAAAAAGTAATCTTTTTTTGGTAAAAATTTGGTATTTCAAAGTACAGATTTACTCTGAGAGATATTTCCTTAAGTGGTTTCTCCCTCTCTCCCATATTTCCTCAAATGTTGTCTTAGGAGCAGGAGAAGGTCCTGAAGGAGGGAGAAGTAGATTTTTTACTTTTGATTTAGTGTGTATATGTGTGTGTGAGCGAGTGGGTGGTACATAGAAAGCAAATTCACATTGGGGCATATTGAGTTGGAATTGCCTGTGAATAATCAGGAGGCAGTTAGCTGTTTGTCTGAATTTAAAGTTCAACAAATTCCCTTGACTTGTGAGCTAATACTGATTTCAGGAGTTTCACCTGTGGAAGAAAGAGGCAGCCATCTTTGTAGCACCACAGTTCATCTCGAGGAGTCCTACAGTCGCTCCAGCTTCCAAATGGACGTTTCTTCCCCCTACCTTCTCAGCCCTCATTTTTAGGTCACTGAGCCATATCTCAAAGCTTTAGAATAAACAAATCAATGAAAGATGTTCTAAAGATAAAAATACACACATTAACAACTAAACACAGCAGGGTACTTACTCCCTGAGAAATCCGACTCAAGTGGGTAGTGTTCAGCGCAGGCTAGTGTGGTCGTGGAGGGGGTGGGTAGTGGATGCGAGTGTCGGGGTAAGACTGGACACAAACTTTGTTGGTGAGAAGAATCTTCACAGTGGAAAATTCATCATTCAGGCTCCTCAAGTTTTGCATATGAATAGAAGTAAATTCTAGTGACAGCCCTGGATTACAGCAGAGGCTCCTCCACAGCAAGAGGTCAGAATTATTTGGTTGAGAAGGGGCAGTTTTAGAAAAGGAGGAACAATGTAGAAGGGAAAGGCAAGAGTTGCCAATTTTGTTGAGGTCCTGAGGATGGTGACTGATTCTAGAGGTTGCCTTTTGGGTGAAATAGGAAGGCTTTTTGGCAAGAAGATGTGTGCCCCTGAGACAAAGAAATGAAGAAGCTTTACACATGAGTGATACCTTACTGTGCAAAGGTCAACTCTTGGACGCATACAAGTTCTTTCAATTTCTTGAAGGACTGATTTCTGTTTTTGCTTTTAGCTGCAGTCTAAGCAGAACTCAATAGTGAAATCAATGCGTGGATCTCTGCT
>NW_007729929.1:0-1775 GCF_000696425.1 Galeopterus variegatus | reverse complement strand
GACATGAAATTCTGTGAGGGGCTTGCTCATTATTTACTGAGCATGTCAAAGTGTTGGCTGCCTCCAGGGCTCTCAGGGGAGCACATATTTGCCAGAGTACCTCGATGAGAAATACAAGCAAGATATGAATTTGCTACTCATTTTCAGGACTGTCACTGAGAACACATATTCTTTTTGCTCCCTCTCCTGCTGTGGCTTCTGGGTACAGAGAAAATACCATTAAAAAATAAATATAATGTCAGGGTATCTGAGCCAAGGTGACTGCTATGAGCTGCACATCATACCTAAAGTATAAATGTGATCTCCCCTAAACTGTGTTTTTCAACTAATGACTTGATCTCCCACTTACTATATTAATAGGAAGACTGGTATCTTGCTCTTGAACTTTCCCCCCTGAGACTTTATTGTGCAAAGTCTCTGAGGGTTTTGGACAGACCGTCTTTGATTCTCATTGCCACAGGGAGTTGCTGTTGAAATCTTGTCCTCTACAGGCTGACAGGTGATGGTGGTCCATTTTACAGTGATGTCCTGGTGGCCCAGATCACTATAGAGATTGCCCTGAACCTTCTAGAACCATGATCCTATTCTTCTCAAAACTGTTCATTTGTGCTCTTTGGGTTGTAAGTCTTCCTGTTTGGCTCATTTAGTAGCTAATTCCCAGGGTGCCAGCTGCTGAAGGAGAACAGGTCAGTACTGAGTGGAGCATCTGCCNCTAATTCCCAGGGTGCCAGCTGCTGAAGGAGAACAGGTCAGTACTGAGTGGAGCATCTGCCCGTTACACACCTGGGCCCATGGGTCCTCTTTACCTCTACTAGGAGTCACCCTCAGGGCCTTTGCTAAACAAGAATTTCAAGGGTCTGGGGATGCAGCAGTGCCTGACACAGACGTGATCACTGCTTCTTCGGGCAACCTGGTAAGCAGATGGGATTACAGAGGTAGGGAGCAAAGAGTAAGAAGAGAAATGGGCCTTGAGCAGAGTCACCTGAGGACCAACTTGGAAGGGATGATCAGGGGAAGGTGAGCCTTCCAATAAGATTGAGACGGAGTGCAGGAGAAAGTCTGAGAGGTCGGAGGAAGTAGGAGAAAAATACAGAGAATATGGCTTATCTACACAGAATATTACGCTTTACAAAGGAGGGGTGGTCAACACTGATACACACTACTGAGGGCTTAAGATGAAGACAAATAAATACCCACCGCATTCAGCGGTTAGGAGGTCATTGGAGGAAACTGGTGAGAACGGTCTTCGAGTCGTGGAAGCAGCAGAACTTCAGGAGTAAATTGGAGGAGAGGAAGTANGAACGGTCTTCGAGTCGTGGAAGCAGCAGAACTTCAGGAGTAAATTGGAGGAGAGGAAGTAGGCAGTGAGTGTTGACAGCCCCTCAGATTTTCTGTGGAAGGGAGAATAGAAATAGAAAGATCGATGGAAAGGGATATGGCGCTAAGAAGAGTTTGTGTTTGCTGTTGCTTGCTCGTTAAGGTGCTGATGGAAGAGAATCAGTGAGGTGTGAGCGCTGCAGGTGCAGGAGGAAGGGTAACCAGTAAAGGGGGTCCTAGACCCTGGGAAGGCGGTTGGGGCTGGGAATGGGTGGTGAGATGGGGATTAGGTTTGTGGAGGAGGAAGTATGTCTGTAGCAGGAGGGAAAGAGAAAAGGGTGGACGCTGGTGCAGGTGAGTTTGTACACCTGGTGTGCGGAAGTTTCAGTGCTTCAGCAGATGAGAGAAAAGTTGTGTGCTGAGAATGGAGGGGTCGGGTGAAGGCAGGGGGATGGGCT
>NW_007729928.1:214189-215850 GCF_000696425.1 Galeopterus variegatus | reverse complement strand
TTAAAATTGAGGTGAAATTTATATAAAATAAAACTAACCACTTAAAGATGAACAATTCATTGGTATTTAGTAAGTTCACAATGTTGTGTAGCTAACACCTGTATCTAGTACCAAACTATTTTCAAAACCCCAAAAGAAAACCCATTTAGTAGTCACTCCCCATTCTGCATAGCCCCCAAAACCACAAATTTGCTTTCTGTCCTTGCGAATAGCAGCACTATTCCATGATAGTCAAAAGGTGGAAACAATCCAAGTTTCCATCAATGGATGAATGGATAAACAAATTCATGCTAAATACATACAATGGAACATTAGTCAGCCATGATAAGGAATGAAGTACTGATACATGCCAAACTCAGATGAACCTTGAAGATATGACACTGAGTGAAAGAAGCCAGACACAAAAGGTCATATCTCATATGCTTCTATTTGTACGAAATATCCAGGATAGGTAAAAAAAAAAATTTTGGAAACATTTTAGCACGTTTGGGAAGACATTGTACGCTAGGCTTTGAACCCTTGTTGGAGATGGTGTGGTCACCATGTGGAGCACTTTCTGGTAGACAGAAGTAGTAAAGTGGAAGAGGCAGGAAGTAGAAAATACAGGGGGCAGCCCATGACAGAGGAAGCAAGAGTGTGCAGAAATTCCTCTGCTTGGCCTTCCACATTTGTCCCACCTAAGCACGCTTGTGCCTGGGTATGGAGCTTCTCTGACAACAGGGGCTGGTCCTGGATATGTGCCCTGCACAGCTATTGTACTAGTAATAGTCTAGTCCTTGTAATCACACATTAGGTTAGCTTCGTGTGGTTGAAATGCCTAGAACGCAGCACCCGGCTTGGGTTTTCCTCTTTTGTCCTCTCCAGCAGTTCACCCTTCTGCCCCCAAAGCCAGATTGCTTGGGTAGCGTGAGGACACCTGTGTGGGTCACATTCAAAGGCACGATGTAGTTCTTGTTTCTTTTTTTTTTTCCTTTTTGTCTTTTTTACTGACCGGTAACGGGATCGCAACCCTCGGTGTCGCGCCCTTACGGCACTCAGCCAGTGAGCGGGAACTGGTCTCCACATGGGATCCGAACCCTTGGCGGGAGCACCGCTGCACTCCCAAGTGGCGTACTCTCCAGTGCGCCACCGGGGTCGGCCCTGTAGTTCTTGTTTCTAATTAAAGTTCATATATCTTTCCATATTATTTTTGCTTATTATTTGTTTTCATACAATGCCTTGAGTTACTCAATTCTATTTTCAGACGTAAATGCCCTCCCACTGCCCAAATTGTCCGGATAAATGCGCCTACTCTAGAAGCCAACTCTCACGTCCCATGCCCCTTTCTGCCACATTCCTTATTGCGTCCTTGGTCTGCTCCTGCCAGTGTGGGGCCCTCCAGTTTTCTCTGGGTTGGACCCTGCTCCCTGGCAGCTGCTGTCAGATCATCTGCTACTGTCTCTGCCTTTGCCTCTCCTTCCCTTGCTTTCAACTTGCCGGTCAGTCTCTAAGTATCTGAGCACCTTCCAGCTGCTGAGCACTGTGGTCTGGCTTTGGAGGACATAATGTGCACAGCTGGCAGCACGCTTGCACTCGTATGTACATGTGGACCCCTTTCCAAGTAAGCTTGATATGTAAAGACTAGAATCTCGGAAGTGATACATGTGGACTTTTTTTTTTTT
>NW_007729928.1:209586-213394 GCF_000696425.1 Galeopterus variegatus | reverse complement strand
GTAAGCTTGATATGTAAAGACTAGAATCTCGGAAGTGATACATGTGGACTTTTTTTTTTTTCCTTTTTTGTCTTTTTTACTGACCGGTAAGGGGATCGCAACCCTCGGTGTCGTGCCTGTACTGGGGACCGGCAACGGGATCGCAACCCTCGGTGTTGCGCCTGCACCACGCTCAGCCAGTGAGCGGGAACCGGCCTCCACATGGGATCCGAACCCTTGCAGGAGCGCCGCCGCGCTCCCAAGTGGCGCACTCTCCAGTGCATCACCGGGCCGGCCCTACATGTGGACTTTTGACAAAGATTATACAAGATAATTTTAGCTGGACAAAATATTGTTTTTAATTATATTTTACCATAGGCTTCATGGAGGAGGTAATATCTGACCCTGGTTACTAAATGAATAGCATTTAAAAAATATAGATTAACAAAAATTCTATTTGTTCACAACCTTTAGGTGAGGTTCGAAATAACTGGTAACTGTTTTCTTCTTAGCTAGATTGTAAACTTCTTTAGGGCGAAGAGTGCATGTCTTACATTTTCTTTGGAATCTGCCCCAAATCTATCTTCCTGCCAACTTCTTAGACTTAGCACTTAATGCTTTTGAATAAATGAGTGAATACCAGGGTAGACAGTCTTTTATTGACTTTGTATGTGGTCTTAAAAAGGAATTGATTGTTGTTGAACTTCTCTTAAAAATGTGTTTTGAGTTCTGGTAATGTTCAATGCAAGGTTCAAGTTTATTTTGACTTTCTAATTGTATAACCAGGAGAGAAGTTGCTCACTTAGGGATTACTGTTGTTTATTTAGGATGGAATGATAATCTTTTCCTTCTGGGCATGGGGCTGTGTTCAGATGAAAGACACTAATACAGTATAACAGCAATTACTCAATTTAAGGCAACTTAATGACAACCATAGATCATATCATTTTTACATGAATATAATACTTCTACTTTTATTAATAATTTTGAGCACTTGGAGAAAACACTGGAGTCTGCAGTTTTTATTCTCAAAAAACAGTATCTTTGAAACCTCCCTAAGTAGCCACAAGACTAGTGACTCATGCCTTGAAAGACAGTCGGTGAAGTCAGTACTGTTTGAGAATTAGTGAAACATTCTTAGTTCTCTTTGATAAATCTTCAGTGTTAATTTTAAAGATTGACTAGGACAGAATCCATCCTTTTTTCAACTGCATAATATCTTTGATAGTTAAGCTATATTGTCTTTTTACCATACAAAGTTATCATACAGTTAGCAATCAATGTGTTATGCTATCTGTGAAAAATAATCTGGTAGTAAGATAAGAGTGCTTAATTAATTTTATGATTCAGCTAATACCGTTGCTAACTTCTTGCAGACTGTAGTCTGTTATACTGTGTTCTTTTGTGATACAAAGTGATCAGGAATTTGTGAATATTTTTTATTTCCTTGTAATTTTTTTGGCCCCTCAGTTAGTTGTTCTCTTTCGCATTTTACACCACTGTCCTATTAAGTAAAAAAAAACGTTTAATAGATTTTTAAGATGTCTTTTGGCTTAAATTGCAAGCAATTACATTTGGAAATTAATAAACTTTCAGAAATTTAGTTTAGCCTAAATGAAAAATAAAACTGTTGGCAGGGCAAGAATAGTTGATTAGTAATTCCACATTCTGCCACACCTCTTACAAATATTATTCACACTGTCGTTTTCAGAAAAATTCATTACACTAATCCATCAAGCTTCAGCTCCCTAATTGTTTTTTGGAAATGTCTCAACTCACCGGTGGTGGCTCGGTGCCATCTATCATTGCTGACCGCAGAAATGAAATGTGATGATAGATAGACACACGGGTGCCCCAAGCTTGGTTACTGTCAAAAATCATTATCTGTGAAATTTCTACAAGTAGTCACAAAACTAGTGACTCATACCTTGAAAGAGACGGTCATTGAAGTCAGTACTGATTCAGAATCAGGGAAGCATTTTCAGTTTTCTTTGAGAAATCCTCAGTGTTAATCTTAGAGATTGAGCAAAACAGGACCCACCCTTTTTTGAACTTTGTATAATTATGTATGATACCTCTGATAGTTTATCTATGTTACCTTATTACTGTACGTGCATAATGTAAGCAATTAGTAAATGTTTTTTGAATTGAGTAAAGTGTCTATAAGACAGTCTCATCTGTGTGATTCCTTTCTGAATATGGCATGTGTTTTTTTGTGTGTGACTCACTTCTGGAAATGACTTCTGTATTGTGGTTCTTTGGTTGAGATAATTCATACCTCAAAAATATGATGTTTAGTTCTAATTTCTAGAGTTTTGTTAGTTGTCAAGTGATTTTAGAAAGGCACTCAAATTTTGAATGTTTATCAGTTGGTTAGGACTTCTGCTATGAATAATAATAAATTTTCATTGAAATATAGACTGCTGTTTTTCATGCTAAACATATATATAAGTGCAATTTGTAGGCAATTGTCCATTTGTTTTTCCTGCTTTCTGTTGAATACCTCCAGCTGGATTTTTCCTTGTTACATCAAACTCAATATATCTACACCTTGCCATATTGTCTTTCATTTTCCTGCTCTCCCTGCCAACTTTCCATTTTTATTCCACCTTGAAATTTTAGAATTTTTGTTTACCTTGTCTTAGCTCTTTAAATTCTAATAAACCTTGTCTCTCAGATTCTTCACTTCTGGGAGTATCTCAGTCCACAAAAATATCAACGTATCCTTAAATTGCAGCAGTAACCTACTAGCTCCACCTCATCTTCATCTCCCCAACTCCAATCCTTCTTGCATACAGATGTATATTGTTTATGCGATCTTTGCATATTAATTTTTTTTCTTTTTTGGTGTCTGGCTAGTATGAGGATCCGAACCCTTGACCTTGGTATCATAACACTGTGCTCTAACTAACTGAGCTCACCAGCCAGCCCAGCATATAAATTTTCTTATGCAACCCTTTACAGATTACTCCATCGCCTGAGCTTTCAGGAGTTTCCTGTTGTCCTTACGATTAATCTATTCTCCAAAGAGAAGCTTTTAAGACTCTCCAAGATTTGACTGCATTCTGATATCTCGTCTTATCCATGTCACTCTCTAAGGTGAATTCTTTGCTCTGCCAGATTTAGCTTCATGGTTCCATGTGCATTGTGGTCCATTCTCTCACTTTTCCTTCATTGGTATCAGCTTCATTTCTGCCTATTGAAATCTTTCCTTCAAAATTCAAACTTCGTCACCTTATTGAATTTAATAGCATTGTTGAATAGATACAAAAGAATATTCATAAAATATGTGTGAGGTATTAAGAAGAACAATATAGCAAATACCCATGAATCACACCCAGTTTGGAAATCAAACATTGTCAACACTGAGTTGACCATGTGTCTCTACCCCAACTCCCTCCTCTTTCTACCCCTGAATTTTGTGTATATATTTCACTTTTTCCTCATATTGTTTGCATCATTAAAGTGTACATTATTTTAGAGTGACACATTTTGAATTTTATACAAATGGAGTAATATTGTATATATTCTTCGGCAACTTGCTTTTGAAAATATGTTCCTGAAATTCACCCCTGTTGTTGTGTATATTCTAGTTTATTAATCTTCTCTGGTGTATTGAATTCTATTTTTATAAAGGAATTCACAATTTATTCATCCATTGTACCGTTGATGGACGTGGGATATTTTCAGTTTTTTCGCCATTATAATCAGCACTTCTCTGAACATTTTTGAACACGTTTCCTGTTGTACACGTGCTCATGTTTCACTGGGGTATAGAGCTGGGAGTGCTTAGATTGGAACCTTGTGCTTAGAATAGTGTGCAGCATAT
>NW_007729928.1:197908-209202 GCF_000696425.1 Galeopterus variegatus | reverse complement strand
TCTGGTGTATTGAATTCTATTTTTATAAAGGAATTCACAATTTATTCATCCATTGTATCGTTGATGGACATGGGATATTTTCAGTTTTTTCGCCATTATAATCAGCACTTCTCTGAACATTTTTGAACACGTTTCCTGTTGTACACGTGCTCATGTTTCACTGGGGTATAGAGCTGGGAGTGCTTAGATTGGAACCTTGTGCTTAGAATAGTGTGCAGCATATAGCAGGTGCTCTATGAATATTTGTTGAACGAATAAATGAATGAGAGGAATTTCTGGGTCGTAGGGTATCCTCTTCAACTGTAGTAGATAACACCAACTATTTTCCTATGTGGAAATACACGTGTTCTCATCAGTAGTAAAGGTGAGCTTTAGGTGCTTTGCATCTTTGTCAGCACTGATATTGTCTTAATTTTTGCTTGCTGGTGAGTACGAAATGCTATATTATTGTAGCTTCATGAGTTTTTCCCTGGGCTTTCCAGCCCATTTTGAACTCTCATCTGTGAATTCCCATGGCACTAATCATCTGTACTATTGTAATTTTGGTGCTATGCGATATTCTGATGACATCGAACTATTTCTTGCGTATCTCCCACATCTCCAGCTAGACTGTAACTTCTAGAAGGGAGTACTTGTCTCTTACTGTTTACTGTCTGGAGTGCTTAGCCAAGCGCTTGGCCAGGCTGATTGATTCAGATCAGAACTGAAAACTTCAAGGGTAGCTCTCCCGAATTAGAAGTGTACCTATTTTTCTCAGTTCACAAAGATTAAAAAACTCTAAAATGCAGATGGGTGTGTTTATATGACTTTATTTCACATGAGCAAAAACATTCCCTAAATATCCTGCTGGCTTTTACTTATCCCATTGTTCAAAGATCAGTATTGTTGAAATACATCCTCTTGTCTTTGTGTTTTTTTCAAAGTTTGACCCTCTCTGTATTGTATGGCTTATCCTATGTGCATGACTGAGATTAAATGGTTCTTGGTGCTGTACTTGTCTTAGTTTTTGTGGCTGATCTGTGTGATGCTCCTTGAGCTGGTCTTTGGTGAACGTCTTTTATTTGTCATGAGACAACAGTGCCATCAACCAGGTCTTCAACAACAAAAAAGAAACAACAAAAAACCCCAGACAAACATAAACACAAACAAACAAAAAGAAACAACAACAACAACAACAAAACAAACAAAAAGAAAGTGCACAGAGACTGAAGCCACACTCTTGGGTTTGAATCCCAACTCTTCTACTTACTGTATAACTTGGGGAAATTATAGTGTCCTTATCTGTAAACTGGGGATAAAAATATACCCACCTCATAAACTTGGCTTGGGTTTGAATCCCAACTCTTCTACTTACTGTATAACTTGGGAAATTATAGTGTCCTTATCTGTAAACTGGGGATAAAAATATACCCACCTCATAAACTTGTTAAGAGGAGGAGAAGTGGGAATGAACACTTAATAAATTCTTATAATGAACTATCCTATTTTTTTAGAGTATAAATGAAAATTGGTTTAAAAAGTGAAACATTGTTATTCAAGCTTAAGGGTATTAAATATTCTTAATCAAAAAGGAGCACCTATAGTTCTTGATATTTAATGAAATCCTAGCTCACCTAAATGCAGGCTTTCTATCTAGATTAATTCTCTTAAGCTTTCAGACAGGAGCCCTGACTTACCTCCTACCTGGAGACAGAAGTAGTGATCTCATTCTGAGCGCGAGCCAGCACTTTCCTAATAGTGATTTTATGCTGACATTTGTGATATCTCAGCAAATTCAATGGCTGTAGTATTTGCAAAATATGACCTGATATGTGCAGTTCATAATTTTGCTTACAGATGTTTTTGATACATTAAATATAAATTTTTCCTGTCCGAGTAACTAACGGAAGAAGCTCAAGATCTTGGATTTTTCTTGAGAGCCTAAAAAAATATGGTTTATTAGGGATGCAATGTTTTGGAAACGTATTGCTGAGAATTCATGGGAAATCATGAAATTATCTGTGCGGACAATTGATTTATGGCGTATTCCAGCCAGGGGGAGATTTTTTACATACCAGGGCTACTGTAGACTGTAGTTCCATCTCCAGGGCCTGAAAAACCGGCATTGGTTCATTCATCTTGGTCTTAGTGGAACCAGATGCATCAGCATCAGCAGCAACGTCCTGCTGTCGTAGCGCTCTGCTCTGAAGTACCATTTTAAAAACAGAGGCATTTATCAATGAGCGAAGTCATCCTGGATTTCCTGGCCTTGGCTGTGTTTTTAGTTTTCCTTGTTGTTGAACCTAATTCTAGAATCTTGGTGATTCTGCTTGGTTGTGGCTTCACAGTGAGTTCTCATGTCATGGAGGAGCTGGGTTAGATCAGCTCCAAGTGTGATGTCCGTCTCCACACGCATGTCAGAGCCTGCAACTGCTGGCTGGGCTTTAATTTCCTGAATTGGAAACAATCATCAAGGAATTTAACCATAATGGCAGGAGGATTCATTTTATCTATTGGAGTTTTCCTTCACCTCATTGTGAGATTGGGATTGTAAGGAATAGGAAAGTTACACTCGGGTGTATGGGTACATGTATCTTCCTGGTTCTTCTTGAGATAAACTAACTCCTCTGCCAGAGCTTCGATCTGCATTTCCAGATGAGTCTTGGACAAGGTCAGGTCACCCAGGACTCTGCGCAGACCGTCCACATCAGCCTTGACACTCTGGTCAGTTCAGTCTCAAGCCTGGAAAATGTTTCTAATGCTTTTGACAGTCGTTAGGTTTGTATTATTATGCTTTATTTAAACATTTTATTAAAGAAAGATTCCAGAAATGCTAACCTTCAGTTAAATATTTGCTGTTAATATAATTTGCTATTAACTTATCACATTTTTGAGGGTATCATGGCACTGCACATAAAATACCAAAAGATTTGGGGAAGAACCTCGTCAGCATTTTTATGTCTTAGGACAGAGTGGCCACACCTCATTCACCTCTTATGTGCTGAGGGTCTTCTACACACTTGTTAAGTAGAAAGTTAGAACTAAAGAATCCTCAGAAACACATGACATATTTTCAGGACCCTCACTTGAAATATACCTAATTAAAAATTCATATGTCTTTGGACATTAAATCACCATAATATTCCTGCAAATAATAAGCTTTTAAGAGATTATCAGTTAAATATTATTCCATTTTTAGGATTTCTAAAAAGAAAAATACTCTTCATAACTGTGATTCTAGTGTAAAAATAAGCATGGCTTCACAGAATGTTTATCTCTATAGCTTATGTTTCCTGCTGTGACTGTAAAAGTAACTACATTGTACTTTTGTCTGAAGTCCACAGCTACGAGTTTTAGGTTTAGGTTGTCAGTCTGTAGTGTGAAGTTGGCATTGTTAATGGTTGCACGTGAAATCTGGAAGAGCAGGACACAAAAAGTTGTGCTTGTCTTACTCTCATCCTGAACCTCTGGACACTTGTGTTTAGCCATGTCAATTTCAGGCCTTTCAAAGAAATTTTATGGGTATATGGTTCTTTAATGGAAAGTACATTAAATAGCATTCATCTCTGCTTTTGAGAATGAAATAACTGCAATGTATTTACTGAGTTTAGTTTTACTGAAGTATTTTGGAAATATTTCTAAAATTCTTTTCATAAAATGAACTATATAAAAGTAAGCAAATTAGGAAAAAAACAACATAGCTAAGCGGTATATTCTGTTGCTTGTTAAATTCCTTCCTTAATCTGGTTAAATTCAGAAAGTGCAGGTGTAAGAGTAAGATATTGCCGATCTTTTAATATTTTGTCATTTTTAGTGTGGTTCTCTTGTCCTGCAATGGCAAAATTTCTTAACTAGTTTTTAAGTTCCTCAGTTATCTGGAAATACTTCTTGTAGTCCTGTTTTTCTCTTTGACTTTTAGCCCCAGGCTTACATTTCTTACACAATTCTTTGATTTTATATTCCAGTGTACTGTTTGCCTGCTCCAGAGCTCGAAACTTGTCCAGGGAAACTGTGAGATGGTCTTTTAGATTTTTGCATTGTATTATTCTCATTACCAGAGGACAAACCACTCTTTCCTCCTCCCATGTTGGTACCCCCGAAATTGGTAGTAAAACCTCCAACTGAGGAGCCATTTAAGTCACATTTTCCCCTACAATTCTTCCTTTCCAGTGACAAGAACCTAATTGCCATAGACTTGATTTTTGAGCAGAGTATGGTATGATTGGTACCCCCGAAATTGGTAGTAAAACCTCCAACTGAGGAGCCATTTAAGTCACATTTTCCCCTACAATTATTCCTTTCCAGTGACAAGAACCTAATTGCCATAGACTTGATTTTTGAGCAGAGTATGGTATGTTGAAAGGTCTTCACCCCTGCAAAGCCCAATTGCTTTAGGAGGGTGTTAAGGGATTTATCAATTAGTAACTCCTCTTATACTTGGTAAAGTGGATGTTTCATCTCTGATATAATCACTTTAAAGATTTTTAATGATATCTGTAATACTAAATTATTGTTTTGTTAATTGTTAAACTCAATAGAGTGTCTTATTTGTTTAAAGGCAGAGAAAATGCCTTTAGGTATTTATTATATCATATTGAGGGAATAAAGTGGATAATATTTATATGATATCAGCCTAATTAAACTCGTATTTTTCCCTTATGGAACTTCTGCCCTTACACATTTTCAACCATTTTCATGGCTGTACTTGTAATGATTTATTTTCCTTTGGAATTTGTATGATAAATATTCCCTCTTCAAATGAAGCTATTTGAAACCAATTTAGAGACTTCTGGTGAAGTAATAGAAAATGGAAGACCCTTAGCTTCTGTATCCTGTACATTAAATATTGGAAGTATTTAAGAACAAAATTTAGGAAGAGAAAATGGTCGGATTTATTGTAATATTTTTCTGTTATTTTTTCTTCAATTTTGTTGATTGTAAGAAAATAAAATTTTAAATTTTTCTCAAAGACTTCTTTGGAATTTTGAACTGATTAATGATATCTGATTTTTCCCCCTTATTTTATGAAAGTGTAGGACCCCCAAGAAAGCTAAAAAGGAATGGAGGAACTGATCCAAAATGGGTGCTGTGGGTGATTTAGTGTTAAATGCAAACTTGTTTCTCCAGGTTCTTGTAAATCCCTGCATTGGCTGTGTCTTATTCCTTTTGAAATCATGGGGGGAAAACCCTTGATTTTCATATCCTCAAATGCATTTTTCTTCATAATGTTTGTTATCAGAGGCAGTGAGATAAACTCACAGGTTGGTGGAAGATCAATCTGTCTATCTTTGGTGAAAGCTGTCACATGCAGAAGGACAATATTTTTTGGTAAATATATTTGGTGTCAGTTAATGTTCTCTTTCTGTATGGCCTTTGCTTCATTTTATTTTAAGCAAAGTAAGGGGGAGTCTGAGTTTGTTCCTACTCATATGTCTTCAAACACACTAAACAACTTAACACTTATTTTTAGAATAAAATATTCAAATGATATATTAAGAAAACATATACGTCAAGCAGATATTTGTGATTCTTGGCCAGTGTGAGGCTCTTGGTGTGATATTACTCATATTTTCGTTTTTGTTGTTGCTTTTGTTTAATGACATAAAATACATTTAATATGTTGAATAAGGAAATTAAAAATATGTTAAAAGATTTTTCAGGCTGAAAAATAAGTAAGATTTTGTAAAATAAGTAGAATTAAGAAATGAGGTTCTATGAGTTAACAAAAGAAGACATCAGATGAAGGATAAAGTTTCTCTGCAAAAGTCCCAGCTCAACAGAGTGTGTGCAGTGTAGCTGCTGATGTTATATTAAAAGATTTACAAAGCCCAGAGGCTATCCTTTCACTGCTCTCTGTCCTTGCGTTCAATTCTGGGTGCCATGTATTAGAAGGAATATTTAATTGTAAATACGTGCATTATATACAAAACATGAAGTCCAGGTAATGAAGAGTACGGAAACAATGTTGGACGGGAGCATGGCTAAAGAAATTAGGGTTTTTGTCTAGAAAAGGGAAGACACAATAGCCATTTTTAAATAGCTCCAAAGGCCTGAACCAGGATCAAAGAGCTGGAAGTTATAAAGGAGACAGATTTAGCTCAATATAAGGAAAACATTCCTAATGTGACACCTGTTCTTAAATCAAATGGGCTACCTTACAAAGTCATGAACTTCCTAAGCTCCAGGCATAATTAGCCTGAAACTGGAGGCCTAGAATAGTCTTTCGGGAAGAATTTCTACTCTGGCTGAGAGGTTGGAATAAAAGTCCCCACCCAACTCTTTAAAACTCTGAATTTTATGTGGCTATGATTGTGATAGAAATCGCAAACACTAATGTTGGATCTTCATGGAAACTTTTGGGTGTGGAACACCCAGTAGAGTAAGCAAAATTACCTCACCTTGAAACAGTGCAACAAAGTCCTCATTTGCATGGAGGTTTAAAAATCTGGCTTCTTCATTTGACAAAATTCAATATCCCTTCATGATAAAGACTCTCAACAAATTAGGTATAGAAGGAAGGTATCCCAACACAATAAAAGCCATATATGACATATCTACTGCCTATATCATCCTGAAAGGGGAAAAGCTGAAAGCTTTTCCTTTAAGAACAAGAACAGGACAAAGACGCCCACTCTCACCACTCCAATTTAACGTAGTATTGGAAGTACTAGCCACAGCAATCAGACAATAGAAAGAAATAAAGGACATCCAAACAGGAAAAGACGAAGTCGAATTGTCTCTGTTTGCAGATGACATGATCCTAATATAGAAAATGCCAAAAACTCTACCAAAAAACTCTTAGAGCTGATTAACAAATTCATTAATGTTGTAGGATACAAAATTAATAAACAAAAATCAGTAGCATTTTAATACTCCAACAACGAACTAGCAGAAAAAAAAAAATTAAGAAAGCAAGCCCATTTACAAGTCACCAAAAAACACACCAAAAACAAAACCTGAACCAGGATCAAAGAGCTGGAAGTTATAAGGGAGACAGATTTAGCTCAATATAAGGAAAACATTCCTAATGTGACACCTGTTCTTAAATCAAATGGGCTACCTTATAAAGTCATGAACTTCCTAAGCTCCAGGCATAATTAGCCTGAAACTGGAGGCCTAGAATAGTCTTTCGGGAAGAATTTCTACTCTGGCTGAGAGGTTGGAATAAAAGTCCCCGCCCAACTCTTTAAAACTCTGAATTTTACGTGGCTATGATTGTTGGATCTTCATGGAAACTTTTGGGTGTGGAACACCCAGTAGAGTAAGCAAAATTACCTCACCTTGAAACAGTGCAACAAAGCCCTCATTTGCATGGAGGTTTAAAAATCTGGCTTCTTCATTTGACAAAATTCAATATCCCTTCATGATAAAGACTCTCAACAAATTAGGTATAGAAGGAAGGTATCCCAACACAATAAAAGCCATATATGACATATCTACTGCCTATATCATCCTGAAAGGGGAAAAGCTGAAAGCTTTTCCTTTAAGAACAAGAACAGGACAAAGACGCCCACTCTCACCACTCCAATTTAACATAGTATTGGAAGTACTAGCCACAGCAATCAGACAATAGAAAGAAATAAAGGACATCCAAACAGGAAAAGACGAAGTCGAATTATCTCTGTTTGCAGATGACATGATCCTAATATAGAAAATCCCAAAGACTCTACCAAAAACCTCTTAGAGCTGATTAACAAATTCATTAATGTTGTAGGATACAAAGTTAATAAACAAAAATCAGTAGCATTTTAATACTCCAACAACAAACTAGCAGAAAAAAAAAATTAAGAAAGCAAGCCCATTTACAAGTCACCAAAAAACACACCAAAAACAAAACCAAAAAAATCCTAGGAATAAATTTAACCAAGGAGGTGAAAGATGTCTACAATGAAAACTACAAATCACTGCTGAAAGAAATTAAAGAGGACACCAAAACATGGAAAGACATTCCTTGTTTATGGATTGGAAGAATCAATGTAGTGAAAATGTCCATACTACCTAAAGCCATCTACAGATTCAATGTGATCCCAGTCAAAGTACCAATGACTTTCTTCACAGAAATAGAAACAAAACAAAAACAAAAACAATCCCAATGTTCTCATGGAACAATAGAAGACCCTGAAAAGCCTAAGCAATCCCGAGAGGGCAGGGGGGTGAGGGGGGTGGGGCGGGGAAAGCCAGAGGCATTACACTTCCTTACTTCAAATTATATTACAAAGCTATAGTAACCAAAACAGCATGGTACTGGCATAAAAACAGACACATGGACCAATGGAACAGAATAGAGAACCCAGAAATAAACCCACGTATTTACAGCCAACTGATCTTTGACAAGGGTACCGAGAACATACAATGGGGAAAGGACAGCCTCTTCAATAGATGGTGGTGGGAAACCTGGATATCCATATGTAGAAGAATGAAACTAGACCCATCCCTCTCACCATATATCCAAATAAACTCAAAATGGATTAAAGACTTAAATATAAGACTGGAATCTTTCAAATTCCTTGAAGATAACATGGGAGAAACACTTCAGGGTGTAGAGCTGAGCAAAGACTTTATGAATAAGACCTCAAAAGCACAGACAACAAAAGAAAAAAATAAACGAATGGGATTAACAACTATATCAAGCTAAAAAGCTTCTGCATAGCAAAAGAAACAATCAACAGAGTGAAAAGACAACCTACAGAATGGAAGAAAATATTAGCAGACTACAAATCCAACAAGGGATTAATATCCAGAATATACAAGGAAGTCAAACAAGTTCACAGTAAAAAAACAAATAATTCAATTAAAAAGTGGGCAAAGAAGCTGAATAGACATCTCTCAAAGGAGGACATAGGAATGGCCAGCAGGTATATGCAAAAATGCTCAACATCGCTAATCATCAGGGAAATGCAAATCAAAACCACTTTGAGATATTATCTCACCCAAGTTAGACTGGCTATTATCAAAAAGACAGACTAACAAATGCTGGCAAGGATGTGGAGAAAGGGGAACTCTTCTGCACTGTTGGTGGGACAGTAAACTAATACAGCTGTTGTGGAGAACAGTATGGAGGTTCCTTAAACAACTGCAGATAGAACTGTCATATGATCCAGCAATCCCACTACTGGGTATTTGGTCAAAGGAATGGCAATCATCATGTTGAAGGGATACCTGCACTCCCGCATTCATCACAGCTCTATTTACAATAGCCAGGCTATGGAACCAACCTAAATGTCCATCGATGGATGACTGGATTAGGAAAATGTGGTATATATACACAATGGAATACTACTCAGCTATAAAAAGAATGAAATTCTGCCATTTGTAGCAACATGGATGAGCTTGGAGAAAATTATGGTAAATGAAAGAACCCCAGGCACAGAAAGAGAAATACTGTATGTCCTCACTCGTAAGTGGGAGCTGAATAAGTAAATAAACAAACAATAAAGAAAGAAAGAGAGAGAAAGAAAGAAAAATAATAATCACAAAAATACGTTGAACTTTTAGGAGGAGAGAACAGAACCGTGGTTACTAGAAGTGTAAGGGGGGAGGAGGAAGATAGAAGGAGGGGGGTTAATGAGTAATTAAAGAGAAACTGGTTAACAGACATAAAGAATGATTACGTATTGTAATAACGAATAAGCTAACTATCCTGATTTGACCATCACATATTGTATCGTACGAATATGTATAATCATTTATGCTTCAATAAAAAATAAAATAAAATAAATGTGGCTTCTTGGTCTTAGGCAAACTAATAAAAAACCAGTTGAAGTAATTTACTTACAGATAGCTGCAAGAAATGAGCAAAGCTAAAAGCAGTGTGTGTTTGTAAAGATGAGGGTGTTAGAATTAATTGAGAGAGGTTTTGACAGTTATGAAAAAGCTCTTTCCACAAGGTCAATGAATTCTGGGCATTAATAATCTCAGTTACGAATTGCGCCAGTAGGGGTTTTTCAAGGATGAGAGAGGATGCTTGGAAACTATGGTTACATTTCTCAAAATATATGTATCAATTTTTAAAATAAATTATTTGCAGAAGATCTTCTCACCACCTATTGTTATAAAAATTTTAGAATGGTTCTTAGATTGCATATAATATGTACTTTTGCACATAAAAATTTGGTTTTCAATGAAATATTTGCCTGTCTGTCTCACCCTCCACTCTTGCTGACTAGAAGTGTAAGGGGGGAGGAGGAAGATAGAAGGAGGGGGGTTAATGAGTAATTAAAGAGAAACTGGTTAACAGACATAAAGAATGATTACGTATTGTAATAACGAATAAGCTAACTATCCTGATTTGACCATCACATATTGTATCGTACGAATATGTATAATCATTTATGCTTCAATAAAAAATAAAATAAAATAAATGTGGCTTCTTGGTCTTAGGCAAACTAATAAAAAACCAGTTGAAGTAATTTACTTACAGATAGCTGCAAGAAATGAGCAAAGCTAAAAGCAGTGTGTGTTTGTAAAGATGAGGGTGTTAGAATTAATTGAGAGAGGTTTTGACAGTTATGAAAAAGCTCTTTCCACAAGGTCAATGAATTCTGGGCATTAATAATCTCAGTTACGAATTGCGCCAGTAGGGGTTTTTCAAGGATGAGAGAGGATGCTTGGAAACTATGGTTACATTTCTCAAAATATATGTATCAATTTTTAAAATAAATTATTTGCAGAAGATCTTCTCACCACCTATTGTTATAAAAATTTTAGAATGGTTCTTAGATTGCATATAATATGTACTTTTGCACATAAAAATTTGGTTTTCAATGAAATATTTGCCTGTCTGTCTCACCCTCCACTCTTGCTGCTGCTGCAAGATTATGCAGTTCCCATCGAGATGCTCCTGTCCTAGTTATAAAGCTGGTCTTCCCCTGACTTTGACCTTGACTTGAAATCCAGCTTCAGTTTTAATGACCAAAGGGACATTTGGTATCCTGCTTTCCATTTGAACTCAGGCCAAGGGGCATATTTGTTCTCTTGTGGTCTCCAACAGCTTTCTTCTTTCTACACAGACAGAAAACTGTTGTGGAAATTTTGAAGCCTGTCTGTTTACTTTAGCTGGGGAAGAAGGAGTTTTGGAAAAAATGGAAATATACATAGTACATTTTTTGGCATCTTTTACAGATCTAGGCTACTTTGTGAGTTTTGGATATGAAATTGTAGAATTTCACTTATGCTGGTGAAGTGGAAATAACACAGGTCATGGAATTAGGAAGACTGGGCTTTAACTTCTAATTCCTTCCTTTGCTTGCCATGTGACTTTGAATCAATGATTTGACCTCTCCAAGCTTCATTTTCTTCATCAAGAACAGTAATCC
>NW_007729928.1:195790-196984 GCF_000696425.1 Galeopterus variegatus | reverse complement strand
TTTTTCCCTGTTTTGTCAGGAAGGGAGAGTTCCAAGTGATCTCCACCGGCCCTTCCTACAATAATAGTCCTTACTTATTTCCTTTTTGTCTTTTTTCGTGTCTGGCAATGGATCACAACCCTCAGTGTCGCGCCCGTACCGGACCGGGACCGGCAACGGGATTGCAACCCTCGGTGTTGCGCCCGCACCTCGCTCAGCCAGTGAGCGGGAACTGGTCTGTATGTGGGATCCGAACCCTCGGTGGGAGCGCCACCGCACTCCCAAGCGGCGCACTGTAGCAGTGCGCCACCGGGCTGGCCCAACTCCATATTATAACTCTATATTAAAACTTATTATCTTTGACTGTTGCACTTTCTTAAAAACAGTTTCCAGAACTTTGGACAAGTTTTATGGAATGTAGGTTGGAAGATAGTATCTGTCTTTGAAATGTAGGGTTTTCCTTCTCAGCTGATAGCCAACCTGTGTTTCTGGCCTGAGCTCGAGGTCTTCCCTGCTCTGCAACTTCTGGGTGGTTCCTGCCTTCATTTTGAGAAGAATAATGAAATTCTCCTAAAAGTTGTCAATGGTTTTCTAACACATTTATGCAGAGGTCGATGTAAATTTTTCTTTTCTTTTTTTAAAAAAATTAATTAATTAATTAATTAANTGTGTCATTAGGAAGCAAGCTTGAGCCATGCCATGCATATCCTGTGCAGTTTTGTTCTGAATTCCCATATGCTTTCACATTCCTTGTGGTTTAGTCAGCAAAATAAACCCTTCATCACTCTCTCTCTCTGGGAGTCCAAGCTTCTTACACATGACAGCTCTGCGATACACTCTGGGTTTGTCCTTTGTGTGCTATGTAAGTGCTAACATTAAAAAGGGTATTTGAAGTGTTATCTCAATGTTTGCTTCTTTCCACTTTATCATTTCATATCGACATAGATATTACAAATGAGTAAATTGTTTTTAGAAAGACTTGACCAATATTTTCGGTTATCCAAGTGCCATATTTGGGCCACTGATAATTTTTTAAAGTGACTTATTACTTGCAGTATTTTGCTACCTCAGAAGGTTGTTGAGATAATGTCACTTGAGCTACCTTTTGGGTGACTTATATTCCTTACTTTGTCTCCTCTTGTTTGAACACTATCTAATTCCATGAAGTTATTAAGCAGGTTTAGGCCACTTTCCTTAGAGCCTCCAATCCTTCAG
>NW_007729928.1:182969-195512 GCF_000696425.1 Galeopterus variegatus | reverse complement strand
TAATTCCATGAAGTTATTAAGCAGGTTTAGGCCACTTTCCTTAGAGCCTCCAATCCTTCAGCTGTTTTCTCTGTGCTGCTGGTGATGATCTTGTTTCTAATCTCCGTGAGGATGATGCAATTTCTTGCATTCCCTTCTTGCATGTCTGTTGTCTCTTTAAGTTGGAAAGACATGAACAACCCTATGAATTTTTGGACCAAAAGTCAACAGGTGGAAATCCATGTGTACTAGGCACTGGCTCTTTCTTTTTACAGGTAAGTTCACTCTCAGAAGAAAGAAGCATGTTCCTCTCATTTAAAAGTTGACAGGAGGGCCGACCCTGTGGCGCACTCGGGAGAGTGCGGCGCTGGGAGTGCAGCGGCACTCCTGCCGCGGGTTTGGATCCTATATAGGGATGGCCGGTGTGCTCACTGGCTGAGTGCAGTGCAGGCGACACCAAGCCAAGGGTTGCAATCCCCTTACCGGTCACAAAAACGACAAAAAAAAAAAAAAAAAAGTTGACTGGAGAGCTGAGCTTTAGAGTTTCAAAATAAAACTATTTCTGTTGCGTCTTTTAAAAATAATTTTAACCAAGGTCAAGTGTTTGGGTCCCCATGCTGGCTAGCCCCCCCCCCCAAAAAAAAAGACAGAAATAATTTTAACATGGGTGATAATGTATGAACACTCTGTCCCTAACATTTTATTCAGTACTCTAAATGAATTTTGTGATCCAAAATGGCTCAATAGTTTCAGTATTAAAAATTGAATGTACTCTTAGCAACACAGTCTATTGCATCTCAGTATCTTGGTACATATGAACTGGACTTTTCTCAATCTGTAAACAATCGTTTAGTACAAATGCAGCATCTCAACACGTGCCAAGGAAACACACAGTGAGGGATTCACCTCAAGATGATTTTTGGAGTAGCCTCATTCTTTTGCTTTGACAGGATAATATGAAAGTACTTGAAAAAGTTTGTGGAAAAATAGAACTAAAAAATGAGGGGCCGGCCCGGTGGCGCACTGCTGTAGTGCGCCGCTTGGGAGCATGGCGGCGCTCCCGCCAAGGGTTCGGATCCCACATACAGACCGGTTCCTGCTCACTGGCTGAGCGAGGTGCGGGAGCAACACCGAGGGTTGCGATCCCATTGCTGGTCCCGGTCTGGTACGGGCGTGACACTGAGGGTTGCGATCCGTTGCCGGTCACGAAAAAAAAAAAAGACAAAAAGGAAAAAAAAAATGATATTAATCTTTCCATGAACTTTTTGAAGACCCCTTGTACTAGCCATAGACATAAGTCCCAGGTGGTCAGGATGTGCAGCTCGAAGACTAGATCCGGGGAAGTCCACAGAGAGAGGCTTCCATGACGTGGCCAGGACAGCCCGAGGACTGGGGGCTGCACGTGGCAGATTCCCATTTCTGTCCTTTGGCTGTTAACCCAGGCTGGATCAGCTGGTTTGTATTCTTAATTTTCCATTGGAAGAGAAATATTCAGAGTTTTATTTACTGTGATGATTTGATGGAAAACATGTGTTTGACTTAAGATGACTTAAAATTGCACTTTTTCTTTGGGGAGTGGTTTTGTGCTTAGCTATTAAGTTTATTCTATGGTTAGCTGTTTAAGCAGAAATTGCTGTGGGCCCAGCTTTATTCAATTTGCCTAGAAGAAGAAAAACTACATTTCTGGTTGTTTTGACTATTAAGATTTGGTATTCTCATACCAAATATAATTAGCTTTATATTTGAGAGTACAATTTATACCAATTAAGCTCAGGTTTATCCTTTTCTAACTTCCAATTTGGCTTTTTATGCGATGTTTCATGTTTTTTCTTGAGGACCGGGTTGTGGGGTTAATTCTCTAATTTGTGATCTGGTCATATTAAATTCTTCAAATGAGAATGTCCTTACCCGGCCTGGCTTGGGTTCCTCCTAGGACCTGTACCACCTCCTACACTTCATCCTCCAAGCAAGATGAGACAAAGCCATGTGGCTTCAGGGATGTTGTACAGGTGGAAGAATGGGGCTGTGAACACCCACGGGGTAAAAGACCTCATCAGTGGAGAGTGGGGGAAAGAAATGCCAGCTTGGCCAAGTGACAATTTTTGGCTAGAAGTGCGGCTAGATTTGTCAAAGGAACAAGTACCTGAGCATCTCTTCTCTTAATCTGACACCATATCACATATACGATCCTATTTCTCCAAGACTCTTTATTTAGATCTGTCCCCTAAATGCCCCGCAAACACGCCATGTCTCATTCCTGTGGCACTCTGGTAAATATTGTGAAATCAAGCCCTTTATTATTAATACTTCTTCTTGTTTGCTCTCTTCGTTGTGTTTTGGTTTCCCTCCCCATGTGAAACGTAAGCCTCGTGAAGTAGAAGGCATATCTTAAGTTTCTTTTTCATCTTATGAAATAAGCAGTTCAGTGATGTAGATAAGGAAACTAGGCATGAATTAACCATAAGCTGATTATTCAAATAATCTCATCCTTTTTTGTGTGCTAAGCTGTTGGCTATACTTTTAGGGACACTGAAGTCTAGTTGTAGCAATTGTGCCACCAAGTTCTTATATGATGTCATTAAAAAATGCCCACATACAAAATGGCCATAATCTTGATTTTATGAAGAAGGTA
This sequence comes from Galeopterus variegatus, assembly GCF_000696425.1. Taxonomy (NCBI): domain Eukaryota; kingdom Metazoa; phylum Chordata; class Mammalia; order Dermoptera; family Cynocephalidae; genus Galeopterus; species Galeopterus variegatus. Next base: position 192,901 of record NW_007729928.1, on the reverse strand, counting down.
TAATGTAAATAATGAGTTAATATTAATGACATAATAATGCAACTAGACCAGAATTCGTAGCTTCATTTCTAGGTAAAATATTACCTTTCTTAAAAATTCAGGAATAATTTAGTTAACTTGCAAAAGTAAGTTTATTGAAGCATAGAAACAGAGCAAAGTGTCATTTAAACTTTTTCAAGAGCATTCTAATAGGAAAATAAGAGGATGCGGAAAAGTTGGCTAGTCATCTGTTTCCGGATGGAAACTTTTCTCTGAAGTTATCCAGAAAGATGATTACACTGATGTGATTTCTTCACTTGTGTCCTCCTTGATTTTTTCTTTGAAAGACACTCTTGTTGATGTGGAAATTACTTATTTAACTTTCACCTCAGAAACATTGCTGACTTGAGATGAGATGACTTTGCCATCCACCACCTCCTCTATGATGGTCTTAGTCACTCTAGTCTTGCTTGGATCTGAAAATCATGGGATCAAGTGTCAGTCTGGAGGCGATCACAGAAACACAGATCAAGAAAAATTCAACTGCATGCATTTAGTAGGTTCTCTCTGGGTAAGATTATGTAAACGACAGTCCACACTTTTAATATGACAAACAAAGCATGCCTTTACCTTTAAATTATAAGATTATCAACACTGAAAAAAAAAGTCTACCTCTTCCTTGACCAGATCTTGAGTCACCAAATGCCAAATCCTTGGATCCCATGTTTCTGGATCCTGAGTTTCTGTAATCACATTCTCCAAAACCAGAACCACTGGAGGAAAAAAATTTTTTTTGATTTCCTTTGCAGTTTGCACCGGTAGGGGAAACCCTCCATAATGGGGATTCTCTGTGATGAAGCTTTAGATGTCTTTTGATTGGACTGTGTCTGTTACTTTATTACTTCACAAACACAAATCTAACCCTTGAGTCCCTTTTTGGTTTCATAAAATAAATTCGGCAAGGTGTGTATTTTGGCATGTTCATGACTTTCATTTACCCCCCCTCTCCACTGAGCAGGCGGCGGTAGGTCTCTATCTCCATCTCCAGGCGTGTCTTGATGTCCAGCAGTTGTGCATATTCTGTGTTCTGACATTCGGTCTCCCCCCGGATCTGGCAGATCTGCTCCTCTAGGCTGCTGATCTGTGTTCCAGGCTGCTGATCTGCATTTGAATTTGTGACAGCTGAGCCACGTAGCCAGCTTCCGTGTCAGCCAGGGTCCCTTCCAGGGAGCTTTTCTAAAAGAAAAAGCACATAAAAAATTCATGATGAAAAAAAGTCATTGGATGATTTTTAAAAAAATACGATTTTATATGATAATTTTTGTTGGCCTTACTTTTTAAACTAAATATTTTATGGAAATAGAGTACATAATTTTTAACTGCTTTATGCTTTGTGTAACCACAAAATGGTTCTTCTTAACACTGCTTTTATTATGTGCCTAGTGAACATCTTGGCAAAGAAAGAAAACTGCATTTGCTTAATTCCATGTTGGAGATTTTGAAAATCTATTTGCATATACCATAGCCAGTTGGGACTGAAGCTCAATTTCCAGGGCTTGCAGAGTACGTTTCAGTTCTGTTATCTCACTCTTGGCGGAACTGGCTGCCCCGGCATCAGTAGAGATCTGTGCTTGCAGTGATGCACTCTAAATAAAAATAAAATGCTGCTGTTGTAGGCTGGTGAAAGGAGCAGAAGTGACTTGTGTGGGGCTGCAGGCTTTGATGCTCAGCAGAGACCATCTACCTGCTTGTTGAACTGCTCCTCAGCCTCCCTGCGGTTTTGCTCAGCCAGCTCCTCGTACTGTGCCCTCATGTCGTTCAGTAATTTGGTCAGGTCAGTTCCTGGGGCAGCATTCATTTCCACGGTCACGTCCCCTCCAGCGCTGCCTTGCATACTCTTCATTTCCTAGCAGGAAGGAAAAAAGGCCACAGTGGTGCAATAGAAAAGCAATGACTTCCTAAAATGTGCATAGCCAACAAACAATTGAAACTAGGACACTAGAGGAGAAAAAAAAATCAAATTTAGATATAATATGCTCATTGTTACATTTTTTCCCCCTAGTCGTAGGATGTGGGAAATTTATTTAGACAAAACTGAGTTCATTTTATTTTTATAGAACGGATGTGGGTGGAAATATGTAAGCCAAGAGTTGCTTGTTTATGTGGAACGTGCTCCTACCTCCTCATGGTTCTTCTTCAGGTAGGCCAGCTCCTCCGTGAGACTCTCAGTCTGCATCTCCAGGTCTGAGCGAGTCATTGTCAGGTCGTCTAAAACTTTCCGCAGGCCACCGACGTCAGCCTCCACGCTCTGCCGCAGGTGCAGCTCGCTCTCGTACCTGGAAGAGGCAGCAGTAAGGCAGTGCAGTGAGCTGGCCTGACCACGTTTCAAAGTACGCCTTCTATTCTTACATAGTGAAAAAGTTTTCACCTCTGAGCATTTCAATAAGTGAAGACTACTAGGTTTTCTCTTAGGAATGTTTCCCCCATAAAGAAAAATTCAAGTCTAATGTTAATTCTAATTATGTGTAATATTTTGTAACAAAATGTTCATCCTTAATTTTCCTCTTTCTTTTTTCCCTCTTCTTCTTCTTCCTTTTTTTTTTTTTTTGGTGGAATGGTGGTTTCTGAAGTTTACCCTTGGGGTGTTTGTGAGTTTAGGTCATGATCACCTAAAAGATTTTTCAAACACTCTTTTAAGCAAACTAAATTTTTATTTTTCCTATTACACTTCTTTTCAAGTCTTCACGTTTCTTACTTCAGTCTGAAGTCATCAGCAGCCAATCTGGCATTGTCAATCTGCAAAATGATCCCAGCATTTTCAATAGTGACAGTAGTGATCTAGAAAAGATGGTAATAGTGAATGAATCACGGATGGTTTTTACCTTGTGCCTGCATGTCTACCTGTGAGGGCAGATGTCTTCTGTATTATTATCTCTTAAAGGTGAATTGCTTTGCAAGCCTACACCTGTATATTTAGGATTATACCTCTCTGCAAAAAGGTAACAGTTTGCATTTTTATTGGAGTAGGCATAGAACATTGTTTTCCAGAACACAGTTCTCTGCGTATTTCTGCTGCTTTGGAAGATCAGTTATTTCATGACCTCTTTCGGAAAATAGTACAAAAATTGAATTTCACTTTAAAAAATATCCCTAAAAATATATTTCCTATTCAACAGGGGCTAAACATTTTAGATTCCACTGTATTCTTATACAATATTGGCACCAAATTTTCTAGGAAGAAAAATAGTCCTAAAGACTATTTAAATCTAGCTAGACACTAAAATATGTCAATCTGTCAGAATTAATCATGGAATAATTAGATTAAACTAATGTTGACCCATTACCATCACTCTTATATGTACATGTTAATTAGCTGCCTGGCATTGTATATGTTTTATTGTTATGTAGAAATATTCAAATTTGAGATGCAAACAGACAGTTAATGTGGTAGTATGTCATATTTAGTACTGTCGTAATTACGATATGCCAGGTCGCATTTTGTATACACAACAAACAAATATGTTTTCAAATAATTCCTTGACTTAAAATTTTTATTACAGTACATGACCTGGTTAAAGTGAAAGGTACAGAAATGATAGAAGCTCAGCCATGGATAGTGTGGTCTCACCTGGTTCCTGAGATCTTCAGTTATTTGATAGTATTTGCTGTAATCTCTTCCGGATCCACCATCTCTAGACCCAGGACCGAATTCGTCATACCACTCCTTGATTTTGTTCTCCAGATCAGCATTGGCCTCCTCCAGAGCTCTGACCTTGTCTAGGTAACTGGCCAGGCGGTCATTGAGGTTCTGCATGGTTTGCTTTTCACTTCCAGAGAAAAGCCCCCCATCGCCCACACCACCACCAACACCACCTCCCATACCACCCCCATAGCTGTAGAAGCCTCCACTAGCACCCCCGCCAAAGCCAGATCCCCCACTGAATCCAGAGCCCCCGCCAAAGCCAGAACTCCCGCTAAAGCCAGCCCCAGAGCTTGAGGCTCCTCCAAAACTGCTCCTTACTAAGCAGCTACCAAAGCCACCTCCAAAATTGCCTCCAAAGCCACTGCTAGATGCCCCACTCAGGCTGCAGCTGCTGGCTCCTACTCGGAAGCCCCGGCCAGAGCCACCCCCCAGACCGCATCTGCTCCCACTGCTGAAGCTGCTTCCACCTGCAGACACTTTGACCGAGCTGCTGCCTCCAGCCCTGGAGGAGGAGACACGAGATGAGCAAGACATGATGCTCCTGCAGACGCTTAGCTGGTCCAAGTGAATAGAAGTCACAGCGAAGAGCGTATTCGAGTCTGCCTTCTTAGCTCTTATGTACACACTTTTAGGGTGTTTCTTTTCTCTGTCACTTCTTAATCCCTGTCACAATTTTGCTAATCCATAATTGGATAATTTCTTTTTGTGAACCCACTCTACTGGCTCTTTTTCTGAAGCTGGGTCAGAGCCCTGGGGCATTTAGTATATAAAGAAAAAATCAAGGTGGAGCCAAGGAAAAATTTTTTCCAGAATTACAGTTTTAGTCTTTCAGAGGTTTTGATGATTGGTAATTCTTTTCTGAAAGAGTAGTACAATTAAATTTGCTTCATGATTTCTCAATTGCAGGGACCATCCCCAGATTAAGAAAAGTGATTAAAATACTTAATATGATGAGAATAAAAATTTCCCATAAAACATGCAACTTTTTGTTTGCCTTGTTCTTAAAAATCAAAATTAGCTTTAACATCAGCATTAATTTCAGATTTAATTGTGTCCTCTGATTATTTTAATCAGCATGTTTTTAAGGCTGTTGTGATTTTAGGTTGCTGCTTTTTTTGTATTTGAGATCAAATTATATGTTTTTACTGTTAATAAGACAAATTTAAGTAATAGTCTTCCATGTAAGTATTGTTAGAGCTCAGCAACATGTTTATTCAAGCACATAATGTCTAAGAAAGACTGGAAAAGTTTTTAAGCAGGTTATTTTAGCAGCAGATCAGAGTTAAGTTGTAACTGGTTTGATGCTTCAAATATGCTTTTTTTCCGATTGAATTTTAGTCTGATATAAATGATTGAAATGTCCTTCTCTAGAATCAAATTTTAAGTAACTAAGAGATGATGTTGACTTCCTCTCTCTTTGTTTTAAAGCTATCTGGAGAAGAGGATCTGAATCCACTTCTGATAACCCATGTTGTTCCTGGAATCATTTACAGATGTTGAAATCTGGAGTTTCCCCCAGTCGACTCTTTGCTCATGTTTTACTGTTTTTGTTTAAAGGATATTTAGAAAAGAGAATCGGTGTCTACTTCCGATAATAAATGTTATGACTGGGATCATTTTATAGATTCTAAAATCTGGAATTCTCCCCAGTTTACTTTCTGCTTTGTATTTTTCTGTGCCTTCATACTTTGGATGACTTCCATTCCTCTCTGCTAGTAGTTTCTCTGGTTTAAAAGTGTCTTTTTAAAAGACGAAGCTTGTGTGATTTCTACTTGGTGTGAGGTGCTTAGAGTAGTCAAATTCACAGAGACAGAAAGTAGAAAGGTAGTTGCCAGGGGCTGGGGGGAGAGGGAATAGGGAGCTGTTTAATGGGTATAGTTTTTGTTTGGCAATATGAAAAGAGTTCTGGAGACTGATTGCACACCAATGTGATTGTACTTACTACTAAATTGTATACTTTAAAAGAATTACGATGGTAAATTTATGTTATGTGTATTTTACCACAATTTTTAAAAAAGTGTCTTCTTAAAAAAAATATAGACACTTCCCAAAGTATTTCTTAGCCTCCTTAGTTTTATACTCAAGTAGCTGACTTTTGTTTATTTAAAACTTTCTTCCTTATCTTGGCAGTCTCCGTTAAACTATGTGCATGCTTTAATCTTTATATTCAACAATTTCTCTTAATTTTTCCCTAACTGCCTTTGATTGGTATCCATTATTAAATAGGTGCTGACTCCCTTGACTATGTAGCTCTACCTTTATGCTTTACTTGTTCTGTTTTCACAGTAGTGTGATGTTACTCTTCTTCATATTCAGGGTGATATCTCTCCAAGGGGTAGAAAGTGTTTTACAGACTTTTAAATTGTTAAGCTGGGAGTGAGTTTCATAACCCCCTTCTAAGGTAGGTAAAAAAATGCACCAAACATAATATGTTGGTCATTTTGGCTCATCTCTCCCCAAAGCTATGAAACCAAAGATGTCAAACATTAATGATTACGTGGTATGCAAATGCTGGAGATGGGAGGAACAGTCATTGGGTTTTTGTCTCCTTTTAAATTATGAAATGTAATCTTTCCACGTTCATAAAGGCTGGCATTTTGCTAAAAGAAGGTTTAAAGAAAGGAACAATAGCCAAGTTAAAGACATCTGATGAAACAGAAATTTAAGAGCCTGGGTGAAAAGAGCTTTATGTGGAAAGAATGAGAAAAGACAGAATTTAAGAGTATCTTTTGCCTCTAAACTTTGCCTGGGGTTTGTGGAGTTTTTCTTTGGCTGTCATCTGAGTTGTGGCTTTCTTCGTTTTGGCAGCTTTTTTACCTTGTGCTTTGGAATATCTGGACATTTGGGTCTCAGTTGAGGAAGCTTGTGATGAATGGGGTATTCCATCTTGTTTCTTATTTTTTTTGAGCTTTCTTCTTGATATGATTTGCAATGCTGGCATCCATCTCTTTGTTTTTGAAATTCAACTTCAAAATCAGGTTCTTATGAGATGCTTCTCTGATACTTGTCAGAAATGACCGATGTGAAGGACCTTTAATGAATAAAAACAGCCATTAATGCCTCGTTTTTTTTGCCTGATGAGTCAGTGTATAGATAAATGTATAGATAAACCCACAGGATTTTCTTCTCTGTTAGTATTTCCTTAAATGCATTTTCATGCTTTCTTTGTAAGTGACTTTCTAAGCAGTATCTAAGTGACTTTTAAATGGTGAATTTATCAAACAGATTAATCATGATTCTATAATTTGCAAACTGTCTAGAATGTTGGTGTGTAGTAGATTAAAGGATTTTAATCACATATGTAAATACAGTCTTATTCTTGCCTGCAGTGTTAGAATTCCACATTGTTTTGAGACATCCCTAAATTTAATATTCACTCTCTTTATTTGAAAAAATGACTTGCAAAGATCACAGATTAGCTCTTGGCATTTCTTTCATCTGCGGAAAGAAAACTTCATGAATCTGGTGAGGTTCCAGTGAAACAGAATGTTCAGAAGGACCCACCTTATTATTTGATATATGATAGTTTAAAGAAGTGGACCAAACCCCAGATGTGTGGGCTCCCAGTTCAATGCTTGGCACTTAGTTGTATGTTATTTTGAATGGTTTGTGTTATATCATTCTTATCTGTAAAGAATCATATAAACTACACTTCATTATAGAATATGATTTTTCTAATAAGTGCAGAATGACTTGCACATAGTAGCTATCGACATTTTTGGGGGGGTGATAGATCACTAGTATTTAAAATTTTTTCAGATTAATATATTGCATATTTTTAGATTAGCAGGAAAACTAAATGCTGACAGGTACGGCATATTGCCCCTGATGCAATCCTTACCGAGTTGAGACTAGTACTTTGGGCATCTATCTTCTGTTCATTCCAGAGAATATTCTGTTATGTGTTTTTCAGATATAGGCACGAGATCAGAATAGTTAAAGTGAGTCAGTGGGCGTAGAGTATTTGTTGATCGTTGACAGAAGTTTTTACAGCAGACAGAACAGAAAAAGGGGAAGTGCAGCTTGGATGTGTGAAGTCTCTGCCATGTCTGACATGTGGTAGATAAACAGTAAATACTCCTTGAATGAATAGAAAACAGCACGGTCTGACTTGCTTCAGGAATAGTTTGCGTCACTGATACTTTTGTCCTTTACTGTATGTTCTGTTTTCTAAATGCTTACTCTCCACTTCCCCGTTTGGGATTCTCAGTGTGTGTGGTGGTGGGGAGGAGGGCTCGGCAGTGCGAGAAGGTGTCATTTGGGGAGGGGGCAGGGAAGGCCGTGCAAGAATCACCGGGGGAGCTTCCTGTAGAGAGTCTGGTTTAGGTATCCTTCCTGGTGGTGGCTGCTGTGAACCTCACCAGGCTCAACTCCTTGGAAGAAAAAAAAAGGTTTTGCACCGCAGTGGGTCTGGAACCATCCATGATGTATTTCAGCCCTGTGCTGTTGTCAGACACCAGAAGTCACCAGTTCTGTGATTGTTTCTCTTCCTTCACTCCTTCCTCTCCTTGTGCATCTTCTGTTGCCATCACCCTCCTCCATTCTTTCTCCTAGGATTTTCAGTTAGGCACCTCTGTTTAAAGGCTTTCTCTTCTCCACCATTAAGTGTTTGGTCATGCCATTTTGCCAAATTTTGTCCGGGGAGAAAATGACTTGTATTTGTTGTGTGTGAATGCTTTAGAATCTCTTTAAGCAGAACAACTTTCTAATTTTCCTGAAGGTCATTTAGTCAGTTTACGGGGAGTTAAGAGAATGGGTGAGTGACTTTGTACGGGTTGAGATGCCTTGTCCTCCAGGGTCCAAAATCAGGGGAGATTGAAGTGAGCACGGGTTTCATGGATTGTCTGAGCTGGAGAGGTACTCTTGGACCCTTCTTCATACCAGACAGACAATCACCTCCTCTACAATAACCCAGACTGTAACCTGAGCAGTAGGGCCCAGGCTCCTGCGTCTCTTTCCATTGCTAAGTCAGTCAACTCACTGGACATTCTCCACTCTGTCTCTCTGAGCTCACCTCTCAACAGCCATTGGCCCTCCGATCTCAGAGAAGCTGCAATCTTTGGTCAAGGAATCCCAGTGCTTAAATATTAGCTTCATAGCAAAAGAATGGGTGGTATCTTACTTGACAGGATCGCATCTCCTAGGCTCAGGGGAAACCTTCATCTGTCTCATGTCTCCTGTCCTCTGTCCACCAGGACCATAACACAGCATTATAAAAGTTTTCTAAATTTCCAATACATTTAATGTTTCTAGACCAGACCACAGTTTTCTTTTTTTTTTTTTCGTTAAATTTTTATTTTGTCAATATACACTGTATATGATTATTATTTCCAATACATTTAATGTTTCTAGACCAGACCACAGTTTTCTTTTCTTTTTTTCGTTAAATTTTTATTTTGTCAATATACAATGTATATGATTATTATGGCCNTATTTTTTTTTGCTCAGCATTGCTTTGGCTATGCGAGGTCTTTTGTTATTCCATACAAATGCAGACCACATATTGGACTAAACAATTTTCAGGTTCCCTGGTAGCTCTAATATTTAGCAGTTTGGTTATCAACTGCGTTATTTCTCAGTTAGATTTAGGAAATGTTTTATATTACAATTAGGAGTGATTTTCTTTATTAGTGTGTTAGCTGCAAAAGTTCAGCTCTTGTACTTGAGAACTGGGTAGAGAGTACTGCTTATTTGGGGGAAATTGTGCTTAGAGGTTTTCCTTAACTGACCTCTATGTGTCCGCCCCAAGGAAAGGCCTCATGAAAGTACCCCATTGAGGGAGAGGACACTGCCTAGAAATTCTCTCAAGACAATGATCTTGATCAGAGTTATAATTAGGACTAAATAATGAAAAGACAACCAGAAAAAACTTAATTTTTAAGTTAAGGTATATATCCTCCTAAATAACTGTCGTGTAATGAGAAATACACATTAGTGATGAGTGTCTTTCGTATGTTGATGAGACAGCTGGTGACTGGGGGCCTAGGTAGCTTTGGGATGTAGGCTGGTCTCCAGAAACACCAAGCCTTTTTAGAAGCTTGGAACTTTCAGCCCCATCCCTCAGCCTCTGGGGAGGGGAGAGGCCTGGATATTGAGTTAATGACCAGTGGCCACAACCGTGCCTGTGTAATGAAATCTCTGTAACCCTTAAATAGTGGGGTTGGGAGAGCTTCTGGGTGGGTGAATACCCGGATGTGCTGGGGGTGTGGCATGCCCAGAGAGGGCAGGGAAGCTCTGCACCCGTTTACCC
>NW_007729928.1:179625-182740 GCF_000696425.1 Galeopterus variegatus | reverse complement strand
AAACTTAATTTTTAAGTTAAGGTATATATCCTCCTAAATAACTGTCGTGTAATGAGAAATATACATTAGTGATGAGTGTCTTTCGTATGTTGATGAGACAGCTGGTGACTGGGGGCCTAGGTAGCTTCGGGATGTAGGCTGGTCTCCAGAAACACCAAGCCTTTTTAGAAGCTTGGAACTTTCAGCCCCATCCCTCAGCCTCTGGGGAGGGGAGAGGCCTGGATATTGAGTTAATGACCAGTGGCCACAACCGTGCCTGTGTAATGAAATCTCTGTAACCCTTAAATAGTGGGGTTGGGAGAGCTTCTGGGTGGGTGAATACACGGATGTGCTGGGGGTGTGGCATGCCCAGAGAGGGCAGGGAAGCTCTGCACCCGTTTACCCATATCTTGCCCTATTCATCTCTTCCTTTTGACTGTTCCTGAGTTGCACCCTTTATAATAAACTGGTAATAATAAGTAGAGTGTTTTTCTGAGTCCTGTCAGTCATTCTAGCAAATTATTGAAACTGAAGTGGGGGAGGTTGTGGGAACCCCCAACTTTGTAGCCAAGTTGGACAGAAGTGTGGGTAATGTGGGTAACCTACTTGTGACTGGCATCTGCAGGGAGGGCAGTCTTGTGGAACTGAGCCCTTAAGCCTGTGGAATCTGATGCTAATTCCAGGTAGTTAGTGTCAGTATCCAGTTGAATTGTGGGACTCCTGGTTGGTGTCAGGAGGAAAAGAAAACACCTCTCTTAATCCTTGGCCCAAAAAGGAAATCAAAACAGCTATTACAAACCATCTAGACTTCATATCCGAACTTCTGAGATGTGGCTAGAATTGTACACTGAAGAAAATTTACAGCCTCAAATGGCTGCATTATTAAAGAGGAGAGACTAAGATGAAGATACTTAGCATATAAAAATTTTAAAAAAGAACCACCATATAAGATAAAATATATAAAAATGAATTAATAAAGATAAAGGATGAAATTATTGAAATGGAAAATGAAAAAGTACATTGATACATTCAAAATCTGGCTTTTTTCAAGAGACCACTAAAATAGACAACTTCTTCATGAGCCTGATTAAAGAAAAGAGAGAGATCCAAAACACACAAGGTTAGAAATGGGAAAGGAGACATAACTGTGCGTACAGAAAAAATTAAAATATTTACAAGAGACCTTTGGAGACCTTTCTAGTACTTAGCCAAATTATTGTTGCCCTGTGGGTGATCTCTATGCTCATCAGACCAGTCTCACCCCAGGGACAGGGATGGGGCAGGCTCAGGTGCACAGTCTACCTGCACTGGTCCTGGGGCATGCCTGGAGAGAAGGGAGCACAGGACTTACCCTCAGAGGACAGGGCTGTGAAGAAGCAGTGGCAGAGCTGTGGTCCTGAATGGGAAGGGCTGACAGGACAAGATGAGTCTGAATAGAGAGGCTGCAGATTCAGGCCAGACGTGGGTGGGGGGGCGGGGGGTTGGCTGTGGAGTTAGGATGCAGGGGGCCACCTCATATGATTACCAGAAAGTGGAGGGGAACCAGTAGGAATACCGGCTACAAAGCCAGATCCCTCCAGGAAGGGAGAAAAGGAGCAGCACTCAGCTCTGATGTGGGGGCAGGTCCCGGCAAGCAACTGTTCCTCTCCTCAGCTGCCCGTGCCCTGGAGGGAGACAGAGAGACACAGTGCCCAGGAAACCTTGGTGGAAAGGTGCCAGGTAAGCCTTGTGTCCTTCCCACGGTATCATTCAACAGCAAGTCCAGAGCCTGCCATTACCCTTCTGAGTGTAGAGTGGACACAAGTATTTCTTAAAAGTGCTAATGGATAATGTTCATGTACTAAGCTGTGATCCATTAATTGTAGGTGACTGGTTCTTTCTAGAAGCACCTCTGATGTGATTGGTCCTGGAGCAAGGCCTGAAACCATGCCCTATTTTGTTTTTTCCATGCTTCCAAATTTTACCCCCTCTCAAGGGCTGCCTCTTCTAGATTACTCTTCTTGCCCCTACTCCAGCCCTTAATTTACCAGCTCCTTCTCTTCTCCACGTTCTTTTTCTTTCTTATTCTTATTCAGTTTCTACCACACTACTTATCATTTGGTTATTCTTTTATTTTTCTTTGAAAATGAAAGAGTATTCATTGTAAGAACATTTAAATATACAGATGGTTTTTATTTAAAGATTTTAAAATTTTACAAGTAGTACCTGTTTATTTCAGATAAATTAGAAGATGCATGTAAACATGCAGCAGACAATAAAGATCATGCTTATTTCTACTACCTCAAATAGCCACTATTAACATTTTGATGCATATTGTTTTAGATTTTTTAAATGAGCGTGTATGTAATATGCATAAATTATTTTCTTACAAAAATAGATCATACTGTTTGTATTGCCTTGAAATTCTACTTTTCACTTCTCAATAGATGATTAGCATATTTTCAGGTCAATACATGAACTTGAACATTCTTAATGGCTGTAGGACTGTCCTTTGATGGACTTTGATGGGTGTTTCATAACTTAGCCTATTGATTCTTCATTGCTGGATATTTTATTATGGCTAATGTTTCACTATGATAAACACAGCTGAGAAGGATATACATATATTAATAATTGCTTATGTAAGAATAAATTCCTAGAATTGCTGGTTCTAAGAATAGACTCTTTTCTTAAAGTCTTTTGATTCCTGTTGCTTAATTGTTGTCTTGAAGATTTTGCCAATTTACACTCCACCCAGCAAGATATTAGTGCCTTTTCCTTATATCCTTGCTTAAATGGGTATTTATTTTCATTAAACAAAGTGGATCTGTTTTGATGCTGAAAATGACATCTCATTTTAATTTGCCTTTCCTTGATTACTAGAGATGTTGGGCATCAGGCACTTTTTAATGTTTTTGGCCATTCATATTTTATGCATTGCTTATGTGTTTCAAGTATCCATTTCTTGTTGATATGGTTATCTCCTGCTTAGAGATCTGTTCATGAGTTTATTTTGGGGACATCAGCCTTTGAATGGCCATATATGACAAGTGCAGTGAAAACCCTTGGTATCACGTAGCATTGCTGAAAATTTAGACAAAAAATGATTGGCTTTCGGTTTCTGTTCTGCAACCAGTCACCAAGAGGGTGGGCTAGA
>NW_007729928.1:179030-179546 GCF_000696425.1 Galeopterus variegatus | reverse complement strand
CCATTCATATTTTATGCATTGCTTATGTGTTTCAAGTATCCATTTCTTGTTGATATGGTTATCTCCTGCTTAGAGATCTGTTCATGAATTTATGTTGGGGACATCAGCCTTTGAATGGCCATATATGACAAGTGCAGTGAAAACCCTTGGTATCACGTAGCATTGCTGAAAATTTAAACAAAAAATGATTGGCTTTCGGTTTCTGTTCTGCAACCAGTCACCAAGAGGGTGGGCTAGAGTTCTTATCTTCTGAGGTGGGGAGGGGAGATATAGGAGGTGGACAGGAAGGTGGGGGTGGTTAGGGGAGAGGATGGGGAATGGGGAGGCTGAGGATGAGTCTGGTCAACTAAACAGGCTGCCAATTCCTAGAACTGCTGTTTTCTTGGAAGTTTGCAAGCCCCAGAGTCCTCCCTAGATTTAAGACAAATAAGACATCTGACAGCAGGTGGCGCTAAACTGTAGATGGGACAAGATGATTTATTTATTTATTTATTTATTTTTTTGTCTTTTTTCGTG
>NW_007729928.1:178587-179020 GCF_000696425.1 Galeopterus variegatus | reverse complement strand
TATTTATTTATTTATTTATTTATTTTTTTGTCTTTTTTCGTGCCCGGCAACGGATCGCAACCCTCAGTGTCGTGCCAGTACCGGACCGGGACCGGCAACGGGATCGCAACCCTCGGTGTTGCACCCGCACCTCGCTCAGCCAGTGAGCGGCTGGTCTGTATGTGGGATCCGCCAGTGAGCCGCCGGTCTGCACGTGGGATCCGAACCCTCGGCGGGAGCGCTGACCGCACTTCCCAGCAATGACAAGCAATAATCGCGTTCCTAGGTATATACCCCAGAGAAATGAAAATGTATGTTCACATAAAAACTTGTACATGGATGTTCATAGCAGCATTATTCATAATAGTGAGAAAGTGTAAATAGCCCCCAAATATTCATCATCTGATGAATGGATAAATTAAATGTGGCAAGTCCGTACAATAGACTATTATTG
>NW_007729928.1:178368-178568 GCF_000696425.1 Galeopterus variegatus | reverse complement strand
GGCGGGAGCGCTGCCGCGCTTCCCAAGTGGCGCACTGTAGCAGTGCGCCACTGGCCGGCCCGGGACAAGATGATTTAAATTACGCAGTACAAGTCTGGACCCTGTTGACTAACTAGCTGCACAGGTTCCCTTTGGTGTTGGGCTCTTTCTTTCTTTCTTTCTTTCTTTCTTTCTTTCTTTCTTTCTTTCTTTCTTTCTTT
>NW_007729928.1:163215-177368 GCF_000696425.1 Galeopterus variegatus | reverse complement strand
TCTCTCTCTCTCTCTCTCTCTCTCTCTCTCTCTCTCTCTCTCTCTCCCCCTCCCTCCCTCCCTCCCTCCTTCCTTCCTTCCTTCCTTCTTTCCCCTACATCGTTAAAGTTTAGAAGTTTTTCTTTTAGCTTTGTTTTTGCTTATTGTGCATTATTTTCCTGGTACAAATCTATCCTTCTTTTCCTTGATACTGCCTATTTTTGTTTTTTGTTATTTTTTGGTTAAAAAAAAGCCTCCAACATCCCCCAAATACACAAATATTCTTTTTTTAAAAAATTAAAGTCGTCAAAAGCTTATTTTATTTCCACAATCTCTGTGGAATTTATTTTTGTGCGTGTGATATGAAATAACTGTTGAACACCCTCCTTACCCCCACCCATGCCCCCGCCCCTTGGCTAACTAATTATTCCAGGAGGCTGTATTTAATAATCTACTTTTCCACAACTGATTTGAGAATGGAATTCTTATATATAGGTAGGTCTTTTTCTGGGGTATTGGTTCCTGTGTTAGTGACACTTTGTTCTAATGGTTGTAACTTTATACTGTTTTCTTAAATCTTGTTCCCTGGAAACCGGCTCTGAGATGGAGAGACAGGTGCAGAGGTTTATCAGGGAGTTCTCTTGGGAAATATATCTGTAAGGAGGGGAGGACAGGACTGAGTAGGGAGAGGCTGACTATAATACCATTTTAATGGAGGCTTCAACTGTTCCTTAGGAAAGCTTGGGAGCTGGGCTGGCCCTTTGGAGTTGTCCCAATTCGAGGGGGCTGTGTCTTTGCATCTCCCATCAGCTAGCTACTGGCCCATCGGCATTCTCCTGAGAGGGGCATAATCTTGGGCAAAGCAGCTTCTTGCTGCTGAGGGCAACACTCATTGAGGGCATAGCTGTGAGCCATCAGCAGCCTGTACTCCCAGCCCTGGGAGTATCCACTACACCAACATCTTTGTATCTTGAGGCTCAAGTTATTCCTTATAATTCCTCCTTTTAAAATCATTTGGTGCCCTTATTTTCACTTGTGCTAGTGTTGTCTTTACAGGTAGAGAGTGAGTTTCTAAAGGGCAGGTACCATCTTAAGTAACATGTATGTATTTTTGACCCAATAAAAAGCAGTAAAATTGCAGCCTTATCAGATATTTCACAATATTTTGGGGGGAATGATTTTGGACTATGTATAATAGTAGACTTCAAAAATCATTGTGGAGGGCCGGCCCGGTGGCGCACTCGGTAGAGTGCGGCGGCGCTCCCGGAGGGTTCGGATCCCATATAGAGTCCGGTCCGCTCACTGGTTGAGCGCGGTGTGGGCGTGACACCGAGGGCTGCGATTCCGTTGCTGGTCGTGGTATGGGCGTGATACTGAGGGTTGCGATCCCGTTACTGGTCAGGAAAAAAGACAAAAAGGGAAAAAAAAATCATTGTGGAACTACAATGAAATACCAATTAATATTTAATATCCACTAGGTTTGCTATAATAAAAAATATCAATAATATGTATTGGCGAGGATGTGATGAAATTGGAAGCTTCACACACTGCTGGTAGGAATGCGGAATGGTGCAGCCACCATGGAAAACAGTCTGGTGGTTCCTCAAAAGATTAAACATAGAGTTAACATATGACCCAATAATCGCGTTCCTAGGTATATACCCAAGAGAAATGAAAATGTATGTTCACATAAAAACTTGTACATGGATGTTCATAGCAGCATTATTCATAATAGTGAGAAAGTGTAAATAGCCCCCAAATATTCATCATCTGATGAATGGATAAATTAAATGTGGCAAGTCCGTACAATAGACTATTATTCAGCAATAAAAAAGGATGAAGCACTGATACGTGCTACAGCAGGGATGATTGCTGAGAACGTTATGCTAAGTGAAAGAAGCCAGACATAGAAGACCACATATCGCATGATTCCATTTATGTGAAAAGTCTAGAATAGGCAAATATGTTGTGTAGAGCTGGGGATGGGGCTTTGGGGAGGGAAATATGGAGTGACTGCTAATGGATACAAGGTGTCTTTTTGAGGTGATGAAAGTGCTCTAAACTTGATTGTGGTTATGGCTGTACAACTTAGTGAATACACCACAAACCATTGAATTGTATACTTCAAGTGGGTGAGTTGTATGGTATGTGAATTATATCTCAATAAAGCTGTTGTAAAACAAGTCAGTGTGGAACAAAATTACAAAGATCTATGTAGTTAATTTGCAACAGGTGGAAAGTTTATTAACATAGAATGATTAAGAAAGAAAACGTGTTTTGCCTTTTAAAGACAAAACCAAACCAATCAAGACAAAAGATATCAGAAACGATTACAGGAGTAGGTGAAGCTCTGTCTTCACAGGCTTATTGGGTTGCTCCCCAGATTTGCTAGGATTCACCACGTACTTCTTGAGGATAGAACACAGGTACGTGCATCTTACTCTTATTTGAATTTTACATCAGAAACATTGTTGATTTGAGATGAAATCATTTGGTCACTACCTGTCACTGTCCTGGTTTCTCTGCTTTTATTTGAATCTAAAAAAGAAATAGGGAGAATTTTAGAACTGGAAATACAAAGGTTGGTTCACAAGGCATGTTTTAAAGTAAGTTTTTTTAGTCTAGACTTTGGTGGGTAGGAAAAATGCATTTTATTATGATGAATGCTCACTAAGTAAGCAGAAAATATTATTTTATTCATTCATTTAAAAAATTTTTAACTTCTCAATATATATTATTTTAAAAAAGCAATCCTACCCCTTGACTGAGCCGTGCTGTTTCGTCCTCTGGAGTCCACAAAGAATGATCCTTTGGATCCAGCTTCTTTGTCCCCCGAACTACTGTAAAATAAAAAGTAAGAGAAATAATTATCTTCACTTACTTCTCTTTGGCCAAATAATTGTAAAGAATCAGACATTTATTCTTCCTGAATGGAGCTTGTTTCTTTCAAGGGAACTTTATTTGAAATTTGCTGAATTATTTGGTTGTTGAATTGAAAACTATTTCCTCATTTTATAGAAAAAGTACAAAATCAAGGCATTGGTGGCTCACCCTCTCTCTCCGTCGAGCAGGCGGCGGTAGGTCTCTATCTCCATCTCCAGGCGTGTCTTGATGTCCAGCAGTTGTGCATATTCTGTGTTCTGACATTCGGTCTCCCCCCGGATCTGGCAGATCTGCTCCTCTAGGCTGCTGATCTGTGTCTGAATTTGTGACAGCTGAGCCACGTAGCCAGCTTCTGTGTCAGCCAGGGTCCCTTCCAGGGAGCTTTGCTACAAATGTACATGCAAATTGAGAAAAAGACATTGTCAGAATAAAACTGCTCAGAATACGATTACTGAAACATTCATTTCTGTGACAAGGGTGTTTTGTCTTCAAATGAACCACTTAATAGAGATTAACCTTTGATAATTAGCAACCAATAATAGTAATAATAACTAATATTAATTCATCAAAAAGTGCTATTGTAACTAACATAGCATTTCCTATGCACCTCTAGGCACTGTTCAAAGTGTTTTATGAATATTAAGTCATTTAATTCTCATAACAGCCTTATGAGATAGGTACTATTATTCCCATTTTACAGGTGCCAACATTTTGCCAACGTGCTTCAAAACAGTTTCTGCAAAGCAATGTTTTTAAAGCTTCAGTAGTAGATTAAATGAGTGCTCCTTTCCCACCTACCATGGCCAGGGCAGACTGCAGTTCAATCTGGAGGGACTGGAAGGCTCGCTTCAGTTCCATCATCTCGCTCTTTGCTGAGTTAGTTGCTCCAGCATCCATGGAAATCTGTCTCTGCAGGGATGCACTCTACAAGAATGAAATCCACGAAGGACAATGAAACCAAAGAAGCTTCCATTACTTGGACTGGCTTTTTGTGATCTTGAGCTTTGCTACCTGCTTGTTGAACTGCTCCTCAGCCTCCCGGCGGTTTTCCTCAGCCAGTGCCTCATACTGCTGCCTCATGCTGTTCAGCAGCTTGGTTAGATCGATCCCTGGGGCTGCATTCATTTCTACAGTCACGTCCCCACTGGACTGTCCCTGCAGAGCGCTCATTTCCTGGTGGAGAGGAAACACAGAAGTTGCAGAACATTCTTTGAGGTCGGGAACTTGTTGCATAGTGATGGGAAGCCTGTTGGTGGGTTCATGGCTCTTACCTCCTCATGGTTCTTCTTGAGATAAGCCAGTTCCTCAGTTAGGCTTTCAAACTGTATTTTAAGGTCTGATGTGGTCATATTCAGATCATCGAGCACTTTTTGGAGGCCATTTATATCAGCTTCAACTGAGTGGTGTAGACAGAGCTCACTTTCGTATCTTAAGAGACGTTTGGAAAATAATTTATGACTTAGATTAATTACTTTGAGAAGCTTTATTTTAAAAGGGATTTGCACACTGCCATCCAGCTCAAGTTGAAATATTTAAACAAAGACTATCAAATCATTTCAAAAGACTTTAATTTTGGAATCACTTATAATTAAATATACATTAAAATTGTTTGACTTATTCTCCCAGGGTAGATATTTTATATTAATATATTACCTTTGTCTGATATTTGTATCTAATTGCTTGGATTAATTCCTTTATATGCATTTTATGTAAAAAGTGAAAAAAAATGTCCTTTCTTGTGTCATGAGAATGTGTGATATTTTGAAGCAAACTCACTTCATTTTGAAGTCATCCACTGCAAGTCTAGCATTGTCAATTGGGGAAGTCATGCTGGCATTATTAATAGTGGCTGCAATGATCTAGGACATATACAGATGCAAAAAATTAATGCCCATTTTAATAAACAACATATTACTGATTTCCATTTAATTGTCAATAAATAGTTGCAGAAAATTTTTTTAGGAACTAATGTCAATGTCTAAATTGAATTCTAAATAAATCTAGCGACATTCTAGAAAGTTTTTATAATCAAAAATATGTCTAAAAATTTTTGCATGAAATAATTGAGCAAATAATAATAGAACAATTTCACATTATCCTACAATCTAATAAAGAGACAGAAAAGTGGTATCATCACTGATTTTCTCACCTGGTCCCTGAGATCGTCAATTGTTGCATAGTACTTGCTGTAAAGTCTTCCAGATTCATCATCTTTAGACCCAGGCCCAAATTCGTCATACCACTCCTTGATTTTGTTCTCCAGATCAGCGTTGGCCTCCTCTAGAGCTCTGACCTTGTCTAGGTAACTGGCCAGGCGGTCATTGAGATTCTGCATGGTTTGCTTTTCACTTCCAGAGAAAAGCCCCCCATTGCCCACATCACCAGCAACACCACCCCCATAACTGTAGAAGCTTCCACTAGTACCCCCGCCAAATCCAGAGCCCCCACCAAAGCCAGAACACCCGCCAAAGCCAGCCCCAGAGCCTGAAGCTCCTCCAAAACCATCCCCTACTGAGCAGCTACCAAAGCTCCCTCCAAAGCTGCCTCCAAAGCCACCGCTAGATCCCCCGCTCAGGCCGCAGCTGCTGGCTCCTCCATGGAAACCCTGGGCAGAGCCACCCCCCAGACCACATCTGCTCCCACTGCTGAAGCTGCTTCCACCTGCAGACACTCTGACCGAGCTGCTGCCTCCAGCCCTGGAGGAGGAGACGCGAGGTGAGCAAGACATGACGTTCCTGTAGATGTTTAGCTTGTCCAGGTCTGAGAGATGGAAGTTAAAAAGTGCACTGGTTTGTAAGTCCTTTGGTCTTTATATACATGGTTTTTAGGGAGTTCCCCTCATTTGGCTTTGTCATTATTTCACATCTCTAATCCATTCAGGGTTAATTTATTTTGAATTAACCTCACTCTATTGGACCAATTAATATTGGAAAAATTGGATACGGGTGGAGTAAAATTAGAGTTGTTATTATTTCATTAGAATTCATTAGTGCTCCTCAATCTATTATTTCCCGCCAATCATTTTTTCTTCTTCATAGAAATCTGTAGTTGGCAAATGACACACTTCTCTAGGTCCATTAAACTCACACATTTTTCCTAAGCCATTCTGGAGAGGATTATTAAACCAGATTTTAGTGTTAGTCACAATTCAAATATGAGTTTTACTCGGGAGTGCTTTGCCAGGAAATATTTCTTTCTTTTTTAAATCTAGTAATAATGATGAGTAGCTTCATATTCCCTTTAACATTTTTTGGGAATAAATCGAGCATCGTAACTATTCTTGCAGAGAGAAAGCCTGACTTTGCTAATTTATGTGGAATAGCTTTGAAAGCGAGTATTGTTGATAAGGTGGAGTTATTAGTCAGTAAATTCTCTTTGAATTATTCCATGCAAGATTTTTGAGCAATAATAATGCTTCTTTTCAGCCTCCTGATTCAAAAGCAAAATATTTTTTCCTCCCTATTAGATTTGGTCTACCTCTAAGTTTTTTAAAAACATTATCAAATCTTATTTTTGTAACCAGTTTTCATTAAAAACAATTCAAAGATAATAGCCCACTTTCCTCATTAACTATGGAGGTCTACAATATTTTATTTTACTCTGAAAAGGTAAATCTATGAAATGTTGGTTCTTTTATTTTGCAGATTTACTTTGAAAAGATATTCTGTAAGTCTGCACTTTTCCCATAGCTCTTCTTACATGCTCTACCATGATGAAGACGTTATGATGCCAGTGATCTTACAAAGGAGATACCTAAATATCCCTGTGATAACAAATTTGTGGAGTTTTATGAAAGTCCTGGAAGTTTTTATAAAGAGCTTTAAAAAAAAGTTTTCTTATGTTCTTCCATTTGGCATTTATTTTCACCTTCCTTATGCACTCCCGGCATGCATCTCTTCCTTTAAGATGGGGCTTTCAGTCTGCTGGTATGATCAGACCAATCATAGTTTATTATATTAAGAACTAAAATAGAGCTTAGACTAAAATATGGTGGGACCCAAGAAGATGATAGGAGGGGTGTCAAGGATGATGTCCTAGGCTTTGTGAAGTGGAATGAAGTACAGGAGTTTACTAGCAGGTAAGTAGAGGGCAAAGAGATTTCTAAATCTAAGGGTCAGTGTGAGCAAAGCAGAATGTCTGGGAATGGCCTGGTGCTTTTCAGGGAGGAGACCAGCTTGTGAAGGTCCACCAGGAGTCAAGTCATCAGGGGCCTTTACACAGTGCAGAGAGATTTAAATTTTATTTTAGAGGTAATGGGGAACTAACAGAGAACATTGTGGAGGGGAGAGAGGTGAGCAGATCTGCAAGGTAGAGTCACCTACAGTACCTTATGAAGGACGGACTGAAGGCAAGAGACAGGGTCAGGGGGCTCTAGGAGGCTGTTGCCTGACCTCAGTCTAAGTCAGAGTTGCTTTAGGACATGAGCTGAGAAAATGACAGTGGGACTGGAGAGAAGGGGAGAAACTGAGAGACACAGAGGAGATTGGAGGTCTACTAACTTGAATAGCAGCATAGATAATGGTCTTATTTACTAAAAGAGAATAGGAGAGGGTGAGGAATACAGATGGTGAGGTGTTTTTAAAAGTGATATTATAATCTCCTCACAAAAATCATATAGTTTATCCCAGAAAATTTAGAAAATGCTGTAAAGCCCAATAATCACCTAAATACTACCACGCACCACCTATATTTTATGCAGTAGCTTTGTTCTTTGTGTACACATATGCTTTAAATATTTTGCAATATGGGATCATATTGTGCTACATTTTTTATTATTTGGTTTCAGTTATTAAAATATCCTGAACATTTTCCTAAGTCAGTAATTATTCTTTTTTTTTTTTTTTTCCCTTTTTGTCTTTTTTCGTGATTGGCAACGGATTGCAACCCTCAGTGTTGCCCCCGTACTGGACCGGGGACCGGCAACGGGATCGCACCCCTCGGTGTTGCACCCGCCCCTCGCTCAGCCAGTGAGCGGCCGGTCTGTATGTGGGATCCGAACCCTCGGCGGGAGCGCCGCCGCGCTTCCCAAGCGGCGCCCTGTAGCAGTGCGCCACCGGGCCGGCCTAAGTCAGTAATTATTCTTTTTTTTTTTTTTTCCTTTTTGTCTTTTTTTACTGACCGGTAACGGGATCGCAACCCTCGGTGTTGCCCCCGCCCCTCGCTCAGCCAGTGAGCGGCCGGTCTGTATGTGGGATCCGAACCCTCGGCGGGAGCGCCGCCGCGCTTCCCAAGCGGCGCCCTGTAGCAGTGCGCCACCGGGCCGGCCTAAGTCAGTAATTATTCTTTTTTTTTTTTTTTCCTTTTTGTCTTTTTTTACTGACCGGTAACGGGATCGCAACCCTCGGTGTTGCCCCCGCCCCTCGCTCAGCCAGTGAGCGGCCGGTCTGTATGTGGGATCCGAACCCTCGGCGGGAGCGCCGCCGCGCTTCCCAAGCGGCGCACTGTAGCAGTGCGCCACCGGGCCGGCCTAAGTCAGTAATTATTCTATAGTAGCAGTAGGCAAAATAAGGCAGCTGGGCCAGATTTGGCCTGCCATCTGTTTTTGTAAATAAAGTTTTATTGGAATATATCTATGCCCTTTGGTTTACACATTGTCTGTAGCTGCTTTTGCACTACAGTGGTAGAGTTGAATATTTGCAACCAACACCATATGGCCTGCAAAAATAAAAATATTTATTATCTGGTCTTTTACAGATGAAGTTTGCTGACTCATGTTGCATATCAGTATGCATTATTTTAATGAATATGTACTCTTTCCTTAACTGGACATACTGTTATGTGTTTAACCAATTCACTAATGTTGGATCTGATGTTGAAATAAGGGTGTTTCAAATGAGCTGTTATTAAAATCTGGGCTGAGCATCCTTTGTGTTCAACCTTCATAGGCATGCATGACTCTTTTAAAAAAATAGGCTCCTAAGAGTGGAATTACCGGCTGTAGTGAATGCTGAGTGCAGTGCCCAGAACCTTCTGCAGGAATGAAGCACTCATTCCCCTACCTGCTGGGAGACTGGTGGTTGAGACTCTTATCTGAGTCCCTCTCTGGGAATCACCCTCCCCCAGGGTCACGTTCCCTCCCTGGGACAGCCACATTGAATGACTGGTTGATGAGGGGATATAAAGGCCCCCTGTCTGTGTGGGGGGCACTTTTAAAGAGCCACCCAATTTATAGAGCTCCCCATGGGACTGGACCAGCCGAAGCCTTTGTTGGAACCAAATTGCAGCTCAACACCTTTCTCTGCCCAATTCTATCTCCTTCACCACTCTTAGGTATTGGTCCTGAGGTCTCTCTCCAGGAAACTTCCTACAAGCAATCTCTGCCTTTGTTAACAGTTACTCTGATCTAAGACAATGCCCAAGGTATCCAAAAGTTTAAGACTTTTATTAGATATTTCTAAATGGTCTGTAAGGTTGTACCTTTACATTCCTTCCGGAAGAGTCTTGGACTATTTCTCTCCTTACACCTCTGCCAGCTATATAGGTGGAAAGGGTATCTCAACAATGTAAATGGAATACTATAAAAAGCAAATTTATTGAGGTAGATACTAAGTGCCTAAACCGTGTGTGCCTTGGGTTTTCCCACATGTTACTGATACAGGGACAAAACAGCCCTATGTGGGAGACACATCTGTTCTTCTTTATGTAGTCTCACTTTCTAAATGGTCTTTTCCAGTGTGTAGATTATAATATCATCCATATGCTGGTGACTCCCAAATTTATCACTAGCTGGTATTCTCTTGGAAATCCAGATTGGCGAATGCAGCTACTTATTTGACATTGACACTAGCATGCTTAATTAGCATCTCAAGGTCAACATGTCCAAAACTGAGCTCCTAAAGTTCTTCCCCCCCAACACCCTCAACCCAATAGCTCCTGCAGTCTTCCCCAGCTGGTTAATGATGGCTCCATACTCTAGTTGCTCAGGCTAAAAGCTTGGTGTTACCATCATCTTTTATCAGGACTACTATAGTAGCCTCCTAACTGACCTGTCTGCTCCTGACCTTGCTCCCAAGCTATTGCCAGAACAGCAGAATGAGCCCACACAGAAGCTATGCAACTCTGCCTAAAGCTTTCTGGAGGCTTCCCATCTCACTCTGAATAAAAGCCAAAGTCCTTACTACACAAGATTCTACATTATCTGGCTTCCTGTGAACCCCAATATCATCTCCCACCCCGCTCACCCTCACTCACTCAACACTAATTGCTCAAAAGCTCTAGGCCTCTGCGTCTTTGTGTTTACTTTGCCTGGAAAGCTCTCCCCTCAGACTCCTGCTTGGTTTAACTCTCTCACTTCCTTCAGGCCTTTACTCAAGTGAGCTTTTGACTAGTAAGTTCTTTCCAAGACAACACATCTAAAATTCTACCCCCAGCCTTCTGATAGTTTATATACCCCTGATATTTTATACGTCCATTTCATAATATCTCCCTTTTTCTCCTTGGCGTTTATCACTATCTAACACACCATTTACCTGTCCATTGTCTTTCCCCACCTCCACTAGAATGGAAGCTCTAAGGGATTTTTATTTTGGACTGTTTTGTTTACTGCTAAATCCCCGTGATCAAGAACAGTAACTTGAACATAGTCGGTACTCAGCATATATTTTTTGAATGAATAAATGAATGAATGATGAAGTAGGAGATTTGACAGACACAGAGACATGCTCATATCTCCTTTTAAGAAGGGATTTCCTGCCTCACTGTGAGGATGGTTAGCTCCAGCTCGGTTCTTCTTGACCTATTCTTAGACTGATCCTGGCCAATGACTGAGCAGGGTAGTGGTAGCCAAGGGCACCCTCTTCTTGGGGTGGCCACCAGCCAGTGACTGACCAAGGAGTAGTTCTATTTGTAAACATTGATATTTCACAATTTATATCGTTTCTTAGAAGTCTCCCAAAAAACAAAGAGAAAATTTGATTATTTTTTTAAAAAACGGAATGAAGCTCATTCTATCTTACAGTTACCATATGAGTCCACTGTTTCCTTTCATAAACCTATGACCCATTATAAGATCTTCATGGTCTTATTTTTCCCATATCTTGAAATATTTTTGCTCTTTCATTATCCTTCCTAGAAATTTTCCATGTTTACTCATCAATTATTCCCAACTATGCTAAAAAAGACTAAAATAGTAAGAAAATAAAAGAATGATGGAATTGCCTAGCAGGATAATGCAACAATGAGATAAATTATCACTATGGTATCATCAGTTTTCTCAATGCATTGCCTGCAGTATTACATCACTTTTCAAGAAGGTATAAAAGAAGTACGGAGACACCACCTTTGGGTTTCATTAAAAAAAAAAACTGTAATTGAACAATGGTGAGTATTTAGGGATTTTAATTTTCTACCCATAATGGAAAAGAGAAGAAAATTGACACAGGAAGATGTTTCACAATTATTAGAAAAATCAGAAAATGGATGCAAAGGGCAGGTAGCAGCACTCTAGACTAATGAGAACGGTGCAGTTGATTGTACAAGCGAGATCTCAGACTACAACTCTCCAGATGATGACATTCTAGAAGGGGTTTCTTAAACTCAGGATTTAAACAGTGAGTAATTTATTGCTAAGGACAAAACCAAAATGCAACGTTCTTATTCATACTCATTCGACATGAACTTCATCACACAATATTTTGCCACAAACACCTGGGCCATCCCATTTTGCTGAAAGAACGTACACAACATTCTTTCATCTTTTATAGTGTTTGTGACCAAAATTTACTTGATATGGTTTGCAAGTGCACAGATGCTAAAGGCAGGTGTGTATATAAACGTGATTGAGAGGAAACAGGTGATGTAGAAATAAAAAAAAATGATTGGATTGATTATTCAGTTGGTGTTTATAAATCTAAAAGTGAAAATATTTTGCAATTATGGCACAAAGAGGGTGGCTCCTCTCTTAAAAAAACACACAGGCCATCAAAGTTCTCACAGGTATCGTATTTTGTTGATGCAAGTGCAAGAAGAATCAGAAGTAATGACAAGCTAGAACCTATTACAGATGTTTTTGAAATCTGGAATCTATATTTACAGGATAGATATGTTCCAGGTTCATGCATGACATATGTTGGGTGTATATACCTTCAAAACAGGAAAATTATGGAATAAAATTTTGGGTTTTACGTGTTTAAATTTATATTAAATTTATTTATTTATTTTTTTGAGCAGCTGGCTGTTACAGGGATGGAATCCTGGACCTTGGTGTTATCAGCACCATGCTCTAACTGAGTGAGCTATCTGACCAGCCCCTTAAAATTTCTAATAAATTTGTTTTACACTATCTTTTAAATCTTATATCTGTACGTTACCTATAAAAATCACTCAAAATTAAAAAAAATTAAAATGGGTCTATTAGACGCAGTTGATAAATGGTGATGGCTATTTTTTGGGGGGCATACTAGGGGCTAAGGGGCAAATTTGCTCCAGAGCTCCCCTCACTGGGCTGACAGACTTTGGTCAGCATGACAGTCTGCCAACTATGCTAAAAAAGACTAAAAGTCTACCTAGTCCTGCATCTTCCCTTTTCTTTTCATAGGTGTTACTCCCCATGACGCCTTTGATCCTCAGACTGTCTCAGCATCTACTTCCTGGAGAGCCAACGTGCAGCAAAACTCAATGAAATGAAGTGACTTCCCAGATGCCACATATCTGGGAAGAACTGGACCTGAGATTCCAACCCTGTTCTACACACACTCATTCTTTTTGCAGAAACCAGCCTGGATTTGGGGTTAGAGGTCCTGCTAAAGAGTTGTGACTCTATTAGCTTTAATTTGAGCTAGAAGCATATTTTTTGAGCCATGGTTTTCTCATTTGTAAAATTAGGCATAATAATTCTTGCACTACGTACTGTACAGGATGATAATGTCCAATGTGAGAATATATACGTACTTTGTGAATTGTAATTCTATATTCACACATAAAGCTTGATCATTTTTATTATTGCTTTCTGCATTTGTACTGTATTGTTTATTCTATATGACCACCTGAAGCTAAATTGGGAGACCAGCCTACCTTTATCTGATTAAAGTGCTTCATAGTTTTCACCATTTTTCTGTGTGCATCTGATGTCCTTGGTACCTTTTCTAAAAGGTTTTATCTTTAAAGTTTTTATATATAATTATTTATAAAAAATTATGTAGACCCTATCTATGGATTCTTTTGGATTTAAGTTTAAGTCTGTAATTAGCTGCTCTCACATACCTTTGCTATTAGGGATTGTGCTTCAGTGTCATGCATGTGAAGAACGCGTTTCAGTTTCATGATCTCATGTCTGGCTTGGTTGGCTGCTCCAGTGGAGAGCTGAGAGCTGGCTGTGACTCACGCTGGGTTGTAGCACTATGGTGGAACAGAGGTCTGGAACATACTCCCATTTTATTTACTGATATATATTTTTTGACTAGCCATTATATTAATTGAACTGTTCATTAACTTCCTTACAGTTTTGCATGGCAAAAATTTCATGTTATGTTTATCAACATTCAAATGCTGAGACAGGTCTGCAGTTGGGGCAGTGTTCCTTTCAGTAACTGCACTACCACTAGAATATTTCTCCATCTCATTGGCTAATGAAAGGAACAGAAAAATTAAATTAAATTATAATAGGGCCAGCCCGGTGGCGCACTAGTATAGTGCGCCGCTTGGGAAGCGCGGTGGCGCTCCCACCGAGGGTTCGGATCCCACATACAGACCGGCCGCTCACTGGCTGAGCGAGGGGCCGGAGCAACACCGAGGGTTGCGATCCCGTGGCCGGTCCCGGTCCGGTACGGGGGCGACACTGAGGGTTGCGATCCGTTGCTGGTCACGAAAAAAGACAAAAA
The DNA here is from genome assembly GCF_000696425.1 of Galeopterus variegatus. Classification (NCBI taxonomy): domain Eukaryota; kingdom Metazoa; phylum Chordata; class Mammalia; order Dermoptera; family Cynocephalidae; genus Galeopterus; species Galeopterus variegatus. The sequence continues at coordinate 163,689 of NW_007729928.1, read as the reverse complement.
GGAAAAAAAAAATTAAATTATAATAGAAAAATCTATGATTCTATTCTTGATTCTTTTGGTTAAAATGAATCCTAAAAAGATTATTGATCAATTAATTAATGAATTTTTAAAAAGATGACTGGTAAGGGGATCTTAACCCTTGACTTGGTGTTTTCAGCACCACACTCTCCCAAGTGAGCCACGGGCTGGCCCAAAAGATGATTATTTTAAAGGAAAGGTAGAAAAGCATTAAGTATGATTTCTTTTTGTGATAAGTCATTTTCTTCAATTTGGTTTTCATGTATTTATTCATAGGTCAGCAGTTGTCAAAGCTTCAAGGCCTTGACTATGATGTTGACTTCTATTTTGTACTGTAGATAAGTCCCATTTTGGTACCAGTGTTTTTGGAAAGTGGTTAAAAATTCATTCAAATAAAAATATTTCTAAAATACTTTCTATGAAATACTATGCATCCCCCCCCCCCCCCCCCCCCCC
>NW_007729928.1:161351-162215 GCF_000696425.1 Galeopterus variegatus | reverse complement strand
CCCCCCCCCATTATTCAGCCCAAGGACTTCAGGGAAAATTTTCCTTAGGGAAATTCTCTACCACCTAGGAAGGGATGAAGAACTTAAAAAACTTAGACCAATTCCTTCCTTTTAAAATTCAAAAATTAAGACTCAGAGTAGGGATTTCTTTAAGATCTCAAACTAGGTAGTGGTATTGCTTGAACAAAGATCCAAGACGCTTATATTTTTATTTGTTTGTTTACTGACAAAATAAGGAATATTCTCTCCCTTACATTGCTTTGTAGATTTTTGTGTTGCATCCAAAGAGGAAGTTGGGTCAAAATATCTGACTGAATAAACTGGAATTACATCTTCCTGCTATGCCATACAGATTTTAAAAATTAAAGATGAGAATTTTGATAACCAGAGTAATTTATTGGGGGAAAGAATAAATTTAATGCCTGTGTTCTTTATTGCTCACATTATATATTGTGTAACAAGATAATATGATTATTTCCCGTTCATTGCGTTGTTTATAATGAATACAGAATATAGAATATAACGAATATAGTAGTTGGTGCTGTTGTTTTACTCATTTATTATTCATCTATTACTCTATTCCCTGATAGTCCTATTAATTTATTGTTCTCTCATTTATTATTCAATTTATTATTCTATTTATTTATCAGTTATCCTATTTATTCGCTATAATTTATTATTACATTATTTATTTTATTATTTGGTTAATTAGTCTATATTTTACACACTAGTGGTAAGTCAACTTTTACCTAATATTAATCGGGCATCTTGCAAAAACACTCTGCTAGATCTTGGGAATAAAATTGACAAGTCACAGTTCTTGCTTTTTTTTTTTTTTTTTTTTTTTTTTTTTTTTTTTTTTTT
>NW_007729928.1:157804-161341 GCF_000696425.1 Galeopterus variegatus | reverse complement strand
TTTTTTTTTTTTTTTTTTTTTTTTTTTTTTTTTTTGTCTTTTGTCTTTTTCCATGTCCGGCAACGGATCGCAACCCTCAGTGTCACGCCTGTACCGGACCGGGGACCGGCAACGGGATTGCAACCCTCGGTGTTGCTCCCGCACCTCACTCAGCCAGTGAGCGGGAACCGGTCTGTATGTGGGATCCGAACCCTCGGGCGGGAGTGTCGCCGCGCTTCCCAAGCGGCGCATTTATCCAGTGCGCCACCGGGCCGGCCCCACAGTTCTTGCTTTTAAGTGCATAATTTTTGTTGCGTTTTATGTAATCATAACAAGCCTTCTCTTATGTATTTTGCACAACATTTACAAAGTGTCAGAGAAATAATTAAAATTTCTTTTTCCTACTGAGAAACAGTAAGGAGAGATTATTTACCGTCCAAGTTTTGACCTAAATGTAGACCCTGGCTGCAGATGGCTGACTTGTCATCTTCCCTTGCTGACAATCAGCGCCCTAGTTAGAGACCTAGTTTCCTTTAGCTTGGTCCCAGAAGCTCATCTTGCCATCCCACTACCTACTTCCACACCACCTTCTGCCACAGTCTTGCAACTCTGTCCTGCAACCCGATAGAACCCCGATTATCTCCCCAGTTTTGCTGCTGAAATTTTCTGTTGGTGCTTTGCTGCTAAAACCAGCACCCTGCCTGCCATATGCTGCCGAAGACTTGTGCCACCTCCATAAGGCCCAATCGCCCGAGTTCCTTCTCACCACCAAACTACTGAGACCAAGGTAGGAGATTCTGCAGAGGAGAACATCTATGTTCCCACTACTGGGCACTTCGAATTGTTCTAGAGTGCCAACATCACAAATGGGCAGTTCGTTCTATTTAAATTCAACAAACATTATCGAGCACTTCCTCTGTGACAGATCCTGAGTTGGGAGGCAGGGAGAGCACTTTGATAGATCTATAGAATTTCAGTTTACATAGGCTATTGTGGAATTTTATAACAATTTCTCCCATTGTTTCTGTGGGAAAATATATTCAGTTCCAAAACATCAGCATGGCGTGATGCCTAACAAATCCTGGAGGCACATTCTGCGCATCCAGCTCCCCACTTATGACCTGGCTATTTAGTAGTAGTGTGACCTTGAGAAAGTGACTTAAGGGGCCGGCCCGGTGGCGCACTGGATAGTGTGCCGCTTGGGAAGCACGGCGGCGCTCCTGCCCGAGGGTTCGGATCCCACATACAGACCGGTTCCCGCTCACTGGCTGAGCGAGGCGCGGGGGCGACGCCGAGGGTTGCGGTCCCGTTGCCGGTCCCCGGTCCGGTGCGGGGGCAACACTGAGGGTTGCAATCCATTGCCGGACACGGAAAAAAAAAAGAGACAAAAGAGAAAGTGACTTAACATTTTTCTGCCTCCGTTTCCTCATCTGTGAAATGGAGACTTTAGTTCCTACTTCATAAGGATTAAATTAGTTGTATTTGTAAAGGACTAGGAGCAATGCCTGCCATACAGTAAGTGTGAAATGTGTTAGTTAAATGAAAACATTTATAAACAATTCATGGAATACAACCCCCTTTTGAACTGAGGACTGCTTTTGTTTTTAATGACAAATTAATGTAACCAATAGCTATTCTGTCCTTGCCCATTTAATAATAGTTCTGGGATTTTAATCACTAGCAGCAGTTGCCTAAAAAATAGAAAGCAAGATTTGTGTCTGTTGCAATGCATTATTTTTTATCTCAGAAATCCCACAAAACTATTACCTATAATAAAGAGGCTGAGGACTTTAGGTTTCTTGCTTGATTCATCAATTCCTCAACTAATGGATAATATTTTCTGTAATTTTTGGCTGGGCCAAATCCCTACTGATTTTGATTTTTGAGCTTGTTTATATTGTACAGCTGGACTGTGTGTTTTCCACTTGGGAAGAGCCCATTATTGTAGAAGCCAGCCTTTACGTCATGACAGTGCCTTAATCGTAGGAGTGTTTATCACCATGGAAACCTGCACCTGCACCACTATCCTTAATCTGCCTCCTGTCACTTTTCAAAAATTTGTTCTAATGATTTATGATTCAAGACTTTTTGCTCCCTTAAATAAGACATCATTTTCATGTCTAAAATTTTCTGCTATTAATGCTTTTGCATTTTGACATTGTTTTTCAGTTTTCAACCATGAAACTTTCAACATGTCACTGCAACTGAATAATTATCAGAGCTGTGAGAAGCAGTCAGGGCATTTTACAGACAAGAAACCTGAAGCTCAAAAATTATGTTTTCCTCTATGTCATACAATTCATTAGTGCAAGAACCAGGATTAGAACATGAGTCTCTTGATTCCTGCCCAACAGTCCTTTCCCTACATGGTGGTAAGTCTCCTGGTGACAGTCATCGCATATGGTCACCTGCACTGATAGTCTCTGAGAGGGTGTCCTTGTCCACCTTGATGAGATCCTAGCCTTAAAGGTGTCACACCTAAAAATATGAAGTTTGTGGGTAAAGAACATGGATATTCCAGTTTTTAGGATCCCTTACACACGAAATTCAGTGTTGCTCCCTTAAATTCTTTCTCTTTGTGGTGGTTTAAAAATTGTCATTAGTTATTTTATATTTTGTAATGTTTTATTTTGGGGGGGAAGATAAAGCCTCTCTCTCTCTCTGTGTGTGTGTGGGTGTGTGCCTGTGTGTGTGTGAATTTTAGCTGTGACACAGACAGATATAATAAAGCAGGTTTTTAAAATTAAAATTTTAATCCTTTTTAATGAGTAATATTTTCTTACCTTTTACTCTAATTCCCCTAACTTTGCTTTCAGATGTTCCTTGTGAAACAAGTTTGGTGAAAGTTATAATTAAGCAAAACTTCCCATGAAATCTAGCAATTTTCCCATGACTCTCTGACAATCACACTGGTTTCAATAACCTGGAATCATTTGGTTTTTGTCTTGGTGAATTCTTCTTAATGAAGTAAATATACTTTACTTTCTGTTCATTTGACATTAATCAGTGGCATAAAATTAAACATTTTAAGCCCACATTGAAGAAAAGATGTTACATCTGTTAGTTTCCATGCCTGCCCACGTTTTAAAAACATTTTATATAAAATCGCTTTTTGTAGGACGAGTTTCAAGGTGTTGAGTTTTTTGAAATCCTTGCCACGTTCAGGACAGGGTATTGGGTGGGAAGAGCATTGGGCTACCAGTTTGGAGACCTGGGCTCATGTTCTGTACTGTCACTTAATTGCTTTGTGACCTAAAACAAGACAGGTAACATCTCTGATCTGGATCTTGATCTTTAAATGGTCGTCATACTTGTATTGTGGATTTTGTGAAGATCAGATTTTGTTGTGTCTGTATATTAAAATCCTAAAATAATATGTAAGCATCAAGTATAATCATCATTAAATTATGTCAGTGTTTGTTTTCTTGAATTTCACCTCTTTTTTTTTTTTTTTCCTTTTTGTCTTTTTTCGTGTCTGGCAACGGATTGCAACCCTCAGTGTCGCACCCGCACCGGACCAGGACCCGCAACGGGATCGCAAACCTCGGTGCTGCGCCC
>NW_007729928.1:135484-157619 GCF_000696425.1 Galeopterus variegatus | reverse complement strand
GGGGGGGGGGGGGGGGCAGAGAGGAGTGGATTTTATGTCTTGGTTGACAAATCTTTATGTTAGATTTAAGGGAATAAAAACAGAGACACTTTCTTGTAAGTGTGAGGCCCAAAGGGCCATGCATTCAGTGTAAGCATGATCTAGAAATAAATTCACTCTGCTGCCAAGGAACTGCAAGGAAATGTTTCCTGTCTCAACCACTGGCATAAAGGGAAGAGGAAAAACTTACCTCTGAGCACATATAGTTACAAACCAAAGTTCAGACAGGTTTGTAGCCAAAATTCACACTATCTGGCTATTCTAAAATAACTTTAATCTGAGAATTTACTTTAAGAGGATCCCTAACCACTGGTACCTCCCAGGGAACCTAACAGAAGCAAAAACAAATTCTCTTTGGATAAACTCACCAACATCCTAGGCCTAAAGGATTCTCATAAATAATATTCTAAGAAAAAAATGTCTGTTAATAATAACCAAAAATCACTGAACACAGGGGAACAAGGTACCATGAGAAAGAACCAATAGAAACAATTCTAAAATATATAATATGAAAAATGATTAATATATTTAAAGAAATGAAAGAAAACTTTGAAACATGAGCAGAAAAAAAAAAACTAACTATAAAGAATGGCTAAGCAGATATTAAAAAGAACCAAATGTCAACTTCTAGGTATAAAGAAGAAATGAAATTTAAAATATCAATGCCTACGTTCAATAGTAGATTAGACACAGTGTGAGAGAGAATTAGTAAATTGTAAACTGTACTGAAGAAATTATCCAGACTTCAGCACAGGGAGAAAAAGTTAGAAAAAATTAGATAGATGTTAGATAGAAATATGGATGGATAGATAGATAGGTATAAATATACAAGATTAAGAGACATGAAGGATAAAATGAGACAGCACCATAAAAATGGCATAAAAATTTGAACAACCTACTCTCTGAAAAGGAAATCCATACATTCAATACACATACGAAATATACTTAACTTCGTTAGTAACCAGGGAAATGCAAGTTAAAATTACAATGAGATTCCATTTCACACTCTCCAACTTGGTATCAAAAAGTTTTACTGTATCAGGAATGGATGAAGATGTGGAGCAACAGAATCTTTAATACTCTGTGAGGTTATAAATATAATTACTTTGAAAATTTGTTTGAGGGCCGGCCCGGTGGCACACTGCTACAGTGCGCCGCTTGGGAAGCGCGGCGGCGCTCCCGCTGAGGGTTCAGATCCCACATACAGACCGGTTCCCGCTCACTGGCTGAGCGAGGCGCGGGAGTGACACCGAGGGCTGCGATCCCATTGCCGGTCCCGGTCCGGTGCGGGGGCGACACTGAGGGTTGCGATCCGTTGCCGGACATGGAAAAAAAAAAAAAAAAGAAAAAGATCTTATAGATGAATGGGACACACAGAAGGACTAAACAGCACAAAACGGCATGGTCACTTAACACTATGGAAGCACACACAGGAGTGTGTGTGTGGACCCCGGTGGCTGGAATGCTTGGCTTTCCATGGGAGTCCACGGGAAGGCTTCCCCCAGGATTTGGGTCTTGAGGATGTGTAGGAGTTCCCTTTGGTGCACCTGGAGGAGGGAGAGGAAGGGAAAGGAGACTCCAGGTAGAGGACACAGCCTGGGCCAAACCACGAGTATAAACTAGGATGGCTCATCAGACCTCGGTGATGTTCAAGCATTCCCTTGTACCCAGAGGGCCAGTCAGGTGTGCAAGGTGTGGCAGGGAGAGGTGCCAGGAAGCAATTCAATTTGGAAGTCAGACGCTTGCATTGGACACCCACTGCAGGGCCGCACCAGCCAAGGTCCAGCTAGTATCAGGATTTCAGCTCTTGGTTGGGGTTCTAGAGGGGCTCTGGGAGTCAGGTGCTGATACTACTATGGAGGGCCATCTTGGGAGAGGGGTGGGAAGGACACCCTGGATTCTCAGAGGCTTGGCTGGCACTGTGGGGTGGGAGAGGGTATTTCATGCCTTTCCTTTTGTTTCTGAATTCCGTTATCAGTGAATATAAAACAATAACAGCCTTCATGACCATGGCTGCTACTAACACCAGTCATTGAGTACCTGTGGTGCTAGGCATTTTTCTCCATTATTTTTAGTACTCACAACAACCCTGCCTGGCCAAGTATTTTCAGAGTCTAGCTTTCCTCCCAACATTGAAGCAAAGAATTGTCAGCTGTCACTAACTAAATTAATTCCTCAGAAATTACAATTACCCCAGAGCAAATACGGAGTTGCCCGTGTGAGAAGTAGCCTGATGTAAGTCAGGGCCTGCAGTTATTGTGGCTGCCCCAGTGGCTTTCCATCTGAGGCTCACATTTGAAATAGTTTGCTAGATTCCCCAGGTCCTGTGCTACAGGTGTGTGACTGCTGTCTTGAGTTTACAGTCCTATGGTCTAAAACATCCTCCAGAGCAAGTGAAATAGAGGTAAATTGACTGCTAGTTGCTTTGAGGACTTTCCCAGGGCATCCCAAAGTAAAGTTTGCATATACCATATGTTTGCGTTAACTCTGGCTGCGTAATGAACTACCCTAAAACTGTACTGTCTTAAAGCAGCAATCGTAATTGCTCGTATATCTGTCTGTAGGCTGAGGCAGCTGATCTCTGTTGGGTTGGCTCCAGGACATGGATAGGTCTGTGGCTACTATATTTGTCACTCATCTTCCTTGGACTAGTTGTCTCCTGGGGTATATTTCCCTCATGGTGAAGGGCAGGAATGTAAAAGGGCACATTCAGTAATTCAAGAGCCCTGCTGGTCTGTCTGCTTGTATTCCCCTGCGAAGTAAGTTACATGGCCAAACTCATCAAGAAACTCAGGTGGCTGAATCATATCCTGCCCACATCAGTCAGGACTGGCTTAGGCACCAGGTGGGTCTACAGCTGGGGACAGTGTCAGTTAGCCCTTTGTTGGGCAATCTAAAGTCAGGGCTGTCACTACCTGCCTTTTGCTAAGATAAAGACATTTGTTTACCAGTTTATATTTCCAGGCCTGAGAAGCACAACTTGTGACTCTTTCTTTGGGAGGATCCTGAAAAAGACTTTTGCAGAATGGGTTGCTTTTATAGATAAATCTAAATCATATTGTATTTGAAAAATAAATGTGCACTAAAAGTAATTAAAGCATGTTGGTTCATGAATAATACACTATTTTACAACTATTTGCCAAGCATAATAAGACAAGCTACTAAATTGACAATGAACGCTCTATTATGTGATTGCCAACTGTTCTATAAGATATTGAACATATTCATTTCTTCTATCATCATGTGTATTATCAAGCTATTGTTTTCTAATAAATTAATTTTCCAGACATCTCTGGGGTCTTTGTTTGAAAAAAAAAAAAAAAAAAAAAAAAAAAAAAAAACAAGATTAGTACAGGGGCAGGCTGGCTCCTGTAGTAGGGTGGTCGTCAAAGTCTTCTCAGAGGGGGTGATATTTGGGCTGAGGTCCAGATGACGTGAAGGAGCCCATCGTGGGAAGCTCTGCAGGCAGCTTGTGCAAAGATCCCCACACCAGCAGGAAAAGGTTGGTCTATTACAGAAACAGAAGCATGTCTAGCGAGCAAAGAAGAGGGAGGGTCACCTGAGGTCAGAGAGGAATCTGGACTTGTTCAGCAGGAAGCCATGGGCAGATTCAGACCACAGAGTGCCAGGATGCTGGGAAAATCATTCTGGTTGCAGCGTGGAGAATGTAGGAGGGCAGGAGTGGGGGGCAGGAGGCTCTGGGAATAACCTCCTGAGAGCTGGGGGCGTGTGGCCTGGCTGTGGAGTCTCCTGTGCATTCTCCTGTGGGGAGTCCTCCCAGAACACCTGCCCCACAGCACCTCTGGTCCATACCCTCAACTCTGTGTGCTGCACTTGCCCATTTACCCATTTATCTCATGACGTGGCTGACTAAGCGCTTGGGAGCAGGGCTGTTTCTCACACCTCTGAATCCTTAGTGCCTGGTACAGTACCTGACTCAGAGCCGAATGAATAAATGATGTGACTCAGGCTTGAACCAAAAACAAATTCAAAGCTGCACCTAAGGCCTAAAAGGAATTTAAACAATTAGTCACTGAAACTCTTAAATGCCAAAATAAAGTCGGGTCACTCCACCCTGTACCACACTTAGCCTAATAAATATCCCAAAGGCATTTATTAAAATTAGTGCAAGAGAATCAGATAATCAATCTCCATGCCCTCCAGCCACCCCCCAACAAAACAAAGCAGAAAGAGAGAGAGAATCAGATAATCAACTGGAGAATTGAATCATCAGTACTAGTTTTTCCGAGATAATTTAGGCAAAGATTTTATCCAAAATCTGTATTATAAAAGAAAACCATTCCATAGTAACGTGGCCAAACTGCAAAGAATGATTGCCTCAGGAATACTATACAGCAGTGATTCTCATTTCTGTTCAATCAATGTGTGTCGCCTTTGGGATCAACATGGAAACAGCATGCCAGCCCCACCAGGAATTCTGATATGCACTCCCCTCCTGGTCCAGTTGAAAATGTTATTACAGAAGGTTGCCTGTAAGGTGCCCAGCCCACACTCCACCCCCTAAACTGAGTGCCCAGGAAAGGAGGGGCCCTTTTCTAATTTGTACAAAGTTACAGGAAGGTACAGAAGTACTGATACAAGTCATTAAAATATTAAAATATCTCAAAGGGCTGATAAGTAGCCACTGCCCAGAGCCCCCCTGATTGCTCTCAACTAAGGTCCTTGCCCGTGACCCGCTTCCCACCATCCAGTGACTAAACATGCCAGGCACAGCAGAGGGTCTTCAGGATCCCACTCCAGACTTACCAGCTACTGGAGTTCATTTGGACTCACCAGTGCCCATGCCATACAATTGTTAAACATTTTGAATATCACACCTAGTTTTATCCATTTTCCTTTGTTTTTTTTTTTTTTTTCTTGTCTGCATGTTAGAAAAGCTTTCAGCAACCATTGGTAGGCTCAGGAGTGGTCTGGTGGTTGCACATAGAACTATGTTCTACAGTTTCAGGTGATCAATTTTCAGGGCATGAGGCAGTGACCAGGGGCAGGAGTCTTGTGATGATTTAGAGTAGAGCTGAGTGGTCCTGGCCTCACTGGCAGGTCAGGTTTCAGGTGATCAATTTTCAGGGCATGAGGCAGTGACCAGGGGCAGGAGTCTTGTGATGATTCAGAGTAGAGCTGAGTGGTCCTGGCCTCACTGGCAGGTCAGAGCACTGTGACTTGGACCTTTTCCTCTAATTCGTCTAATTAGGGAATCAAATGAACATATCAAACTAAAGAAAAGTATAGTCACTAACTTACTTGATAGAGAAGGCAGCATTGAAGAGTGTTCAGGGAGCAAGCCCTGACCTGTCTGATTTCAAAACAACTTCTACTTCTTTCTAGCTGTGTTTTCTTGGACAAATTATCTAACTGCTCTGTCTCTCGATTTCCTCACCTGTAAACTGGGGATAATGATAACGCCTACTTCAGAGGGATATCAAATATCCAATCTGTGCACTTGGTAGAGTGTCTGGTTCACATGAAGCCCTCAATAAATGTAGCTGGTATGATAAGGAAGAAATAAAAATTAAAAATTAATTCCATGTTATCAGAGAACTTGGAAGATACTGGAGAGCTTAGAGACTATCTAGTCCACACCAAGTTTGCCCATGAGGGGACTGAGGCCTCATGAGATGAAGTGACTGACTCCAAGTTACCCCTGGTACTCAGAACCTCCTAAAGGTGAATGATAATTCTCCCTCCTTTACCATAAGGCTTAGGTAATGAATCGAATAAATCAGCCAAATAAAGCAACAGTATTTAGGAGAAAATGACCTAATTCCAATGAATGTGTTGCCAAAATGGCAAGTGTACAAAGAAAAAAGAGCACTGCTCCTAATCCTATACCTTGTGATACTTATGCCCATGGGAAGGTGGTGCCCAGCAGGGCCAAGAAGTTCCTGCTCAGGTGGGAGGTACGACCTGGCAAGGTGGGTAACATGCTTGAACTTGTGTTGAGGGCAGGAAGGAAGTGGCTGCAAGCTTTCCAGAAAGGGGAGTGGAACAGAACTGCCTTGGTTCTTGAGGACCCTCACCCACTTGATGTGGAAAGGGGTATATGAGAGTACTTCAAAAAGTTTGTGAAAAAATAGCATTAAAAGATAATATGAGTGTTTCCACAAACTATCTGAAGTACCCTCATATTTATACACAGTACTGAGAGAACATGGCTCTATTTTTTAAATTATCAATTTAAAGGATTTAGTAACTTTGAAATATAACACCAAGTCCTCAGTCTCCAGCAGTGTACAGGATCAGTGTAGTCTTCACATTTCTATACTAACTTAATTTGCATAGTTCTTTAGTCTCCACCTATAAAACTACACGCAGAGCTTCCAGCTACTAGCCTTTTCCACTATAATTTAATGCTCTGCATTAGGCCCTGATACTCGCAGGTTTCATGATCTGCTACAATTACTTGGAGGTTATCATCTGTAAAGGAAGAAGGGAAATACCCCTCCCCCTCTTCTCCAAGCTCTGTTCTGTACAGGTGTGTCAGAGGCCCCCAAGACTACCCTCAGTTCCAGTGATTCACTAGAAGGACTCACAGAATTCAGAAAAGCTATCAAACCCATGGTTATGGTTTATTACAGTGAAAGGGTACAGACTGAAATCAGCAAAGGCAAAAGGCACGTAGGCTGAGTCCAGGGGAGACCAGGCACCAGCTTCCAATTGTCCTTTCACATGGAGTCATACAAAACAGCGTTTTATTCTCTGCAGTGATGCATGACAACATGTATTGCCAATGAGAGAAGCTCACGCGAACCTTAGTATCTCAGGCTTTGATTGGAGGTCAGTCACCTACGCATGGAGCGCCCACTGACTCAGTTACTCCATCTCCAGCCCTCGCAGAGGTCAAACTGGTAGAGTATAGCCCAAGGACCCCACCGTAAATCACGTTGTTAGTATAAACTCTCTGGCAAGGCCCAAGGCCCCAGGTATACTAAGACACTTTCATTGGGCAGGATATTCAAGGCTTAGCGGTCATCTCCCAAGACCTGGTAAGGACTAAACCTTTCTTTGGTATGTGCAGGTCCAAGCTTGCTGAGTTAACACTTTCCTGAAAAGGGGGTCTCCCCACAGGGCCCAAAGATAGTACACAGTTCAGCGTCAGCACATTTGTCTCCTACTACTCCTACCCCACCTGCCAGGACAAATGAGCCCACACTCCTTGAGACCTGCACAACCCTTGGATATCCAGATCTGTCATCAAGTGTGGCTCACGACAGAGTCCATCTTCCTCAGAGGATGAGTTCTCTCTTAGAGACCTTCTTTAATACTTAGCATCTGTCAGGTCCCCACCAATTCTCTGCACACACATGTATGCAAAGCCCAATCGTTCCCTCAGCCCCTACATAAAGCAGAGGATAAAAGCAATTATTTCTGGATATCCCTAAATCTCCATTTAAGATCACAGGGATTTAACAATGTTTTCAGTATTTTCAACCTGTTGCTGAAGCTTCTAGGCCTAGGAATGCAAGAAGAAAAAAATGAGGGAGGATTTTTTTAATAAAAAATTTTTTTTCTATGCTATTTTAATTTTTTTATTTTAACATTTACTTTTACATATTTGTAGGGTATAGCATGTTTCGATACATGCATATACTGCACAATGATTCACTTAAGGTAGATAACGTAGTTTTGAACCTGTTAGTCCACCCCTTCTCCTCCCTCCCACTCTTCTTCCCTCCCAGCCTCTGGTAACCATTCTTCCACTCTCTGCTTCTATGACAACCACTTTTTTTTTTTTTAAGGTTCCACATATAAGTGAGATCATGTGGCATGTGTCTTTCTTTATCTTTCTGTGCCTGACTTACTTCACATGGCATGATGGTTTCCAGTTCCATCCACATTGCTGCAAATGATAGAATATCATTTCATTAGCTGAACAGTACTTTTTTTATCCATTCATCCATTGAGGGGCATTTAGGTTGATTCCATCTCTTGGTTATTGTGAATAGTGTTGTGATGAACATGGGAGTGCCGGTGTCTTTCTGATATATTGATTTCCTTTCCTTTAGGTCTATACCCACTAGTGGGATGGCTGGGTCATAAGGTAGGTCTATTTTTAGTTGTCTGAGGAGCCTCCATACTGTTTTCCACAATGGCTGGACCAGTTTATGTTCCCACCAACAATGTAGGAGGGTTCCCTTTTCTCTGCATCCTTGTCAGTATTTGTTACTCTGTCTTATTCTAACTGGGGTGAGATGATATCTAATTGTGGTTTTAATTTGCATTTTCCTGATGATTAGTGATTTTGAGCATTTTTTCATGTTCTTGTTGGTCATACGTATGCCTTCTTTTGGGAAATGTTTGTTCGGGTCCTTTATCCATTTTTGAAATTTGGGTTATTTGTTTTCTTTTACTGTTGAGTTGTCTGAGTTCCTCATATATTCTGGATACTAGCTCTTTGTCTGATGTGTAGTTTGTAAACACTTTCTCCCATTCTGTAGATTGTGTCTTTGCTTTGTTGAGTGTGTCTCTTGCTGTGCAGAGGCTTTTCAGTTTGATGCAGTCATGAGGGTGTATTTAATGATAGGTGGGAATAGTGTAAATCACTTCAGCATTTAGACAATTACAAAATATTTTTCCAAAGTGGTTTTCTTTGAGATTGTAATGTTTTTGTTTCACATAATCTGATGGGGGACATAAATTAGGTATTTTGGCTCTAGTGGCCTCTGGCTAAGGTTGCATCAGAAGATGACAATAAAATTAATTCAGAGATAATTACAGTGCCCTTAAAGGACTCTATCATCTCTTCTGCTTCATATTTTCACATGGAGGCTAAAACAAATTTTCATGAAAGTACCATGATATGGATAATCCATCCATAGAAGACTGAGAGTCAACTAAGTATCTAGGAGAAATATTTGATCTGAGGAAATTATGTTTTTAGTTAATCTAATTTATTTCCCTTTATTAGAGATGAATCCAGTGGCTAAGAGAGTTATACAAGAGGATGACTCCATTAATATAACTTGGATTTTAAACCAGAGCTTTTGCTAACTTCTCTTACATTTAGAATATTTTAAAATAAATATATCCAAAAGGGAAATGAGATTTGAAAATTAATCATTATAAATACTGAGCACTAAAAAATAAGAGTTAACATTCATTGAGCGCTTACCCCATAAGTGTACTTTACAGTAATTTATTGGCTTAATCTTTACAATAACCATTTGAGAGAAGTAATTTTATCATCCCCATTTTATAGACGAAGAGCTTGAAATGCGTACATTTTAGCTATTATAAAAGAGAACAGGCTTGTTATTATGTCAAAGTATGGTAGATTAGGGATTGAAGTGGAAATATTTTTATTCCTTCTGAATTTGTCTTATTTTGAATTATTGGGAGAGCCTCATGAAAATCTAGTGGGAAATCTGTTAATTATTTTTTTAAAAAAAGTTTTCATGTAAATTAAATGCTGTCAGGTGTTCATATATCTGTAGCACAGTCACAAATATTTTAAATATAAAACAGCATCGCTAGTGATAACTTGCTAAAGAATAAGGTTTATTGAATACAAAGAATTGACAACAGATTAAATGCTGTCAGGTGTTCATATATCTGTAGCACAGTCACAAATATTTTAAATATAAAACAACATCTCTAGTGATAACTTGCTAAAGAATAAGGTTTATTGACTACAAAGAATTGACAACAGTTTTCTATAGGGTAATCAAATGAGTCATCATATTTGCATGTGACATTCTTCCCGATGAATGGGGAGATACTGCTATTGATTGCTGAGAAAGAGAAAGTAACAGAAAGACAACAGGACAGACATTTTTCCTAGACTTGCTAATTTTTTCAGGACCGATATATAACGCCTTTTCTTCTCGGAGGGAATTTGGCATATGTTCTCTGTTGTGTCTCAATTTAATTGCTTTGAGATTTCTCTTCCAGGGAGTGGAGCCTGGTGGTAAGTATTTTGCTGCGTTGGTCTACCTCCTCAAGAACTTTCTTAACCACTATGGGTTTGGCTGAATCTGAAAATTAAAATTTAAAAAGAGATTTTAGGGAGCTAAAAATAGATGAATAAGAAATTATATCCATTAAAGGAATAATATGGTTTTTATATAGGATGAACTATGCAGTAAGCACAAACACTTAGACTCATATTTGGTGAATTTTGATTGCTTGGTTAGGTGAAAACATGGTGACATGTTACTTTGTTTAAAATTAGCACGCATCACTAAAGTTAGACTTCTAGCACACACTGATACTACTACAAATCTTTATTGTATCTATTCTTACTAAAGCATGGTAATATAGAGAAAAGCTGTGCATTGAAAATGAAGTAGTATAGCATAACAACAGAATTTCATTTTAATTACCTTTGACTTGATTTCCCACGTTTCCAGATCCATATTCCTTAGACTTGTAACCTCCAGACTTACAAGCCCTGTGAAAATATCACAAAAGCGTGGTTTAGAGAGCACCCCTTCAATCCTAGATTCACCATGAGGTTTTCTTTCGCTCTTTGGTGAGAACATACTCAGTGGTTGAAACTACTCTGCTTTAGCATTAAGAAAAGACATTTTTAATGTTCACCATAAACACAGGGCTTGTTGCGTTTTGGTTTTGTAAGATGCTGCTAATTTGTATCTTGGCAGTGGAGTATGATGTTTGCTATGTAGCACTCGTATTAAACGCACCCACGTTAGTTCATGTTCACTTTCCAGGGACCTAAGTTTCAAGCAGATGTTAGTATTTCACATCTTTTCTGTAAGTTATTTCACCTACCCATCATCCCCTCCTATGAGGAGGCAGTAGGTCTCAATTTCTTTCTCCAGGTGGACCTTGATGTCGAGGAGCTGCTCGTACTCGAGTTTCTGGCCCTCGGTCTCGGTTCTGACCTGGTGCAGCTGCTCCTCCAGGGCCCCGATCTGAGCCTGGATCTGCGCCAGCTGCGTGCAGTAGTTGCCCTCGGTCTCTGTCAACGAGCACTCCAGGGAGTGTTTCTGCCAGGAAACCATAAAAAGAGCCTGAGACAGACATACCCACATGCAGAAACTTCTTTGATATCTAATTTTCTCCTCTTGTTAACTTTACCTTTAATTGTCTTACATTTCACATTGTTAAAGTGACTCTATGACACTGCTTTAAATGAGCAAATCTTTCTTTTTGGCAGACTAGATCTAAAGACATTGGTGTTGCTGCTTTAGCTATGATATATGCAACCCTATTCTTTCCTTACGTTTTAAGACAATTAAAAACATATACGTGGACACATTTTCAATACTGTTAAGGGCTTTAAAATCAACTGGCAGATATTTAAAATGATAACCTGGGAGATGTTAAGAAATTGTCCTTTTCATACCGTGGCTAAGAGGGACTGGAGTTCAATTTCCAGGGTTTGGAGAGTGCGCTTCATCTCGGTCAGCTCGTTTCGGGCTGAGGTTGTGGCTCCCACGTCCTCGGAGATCTGCTGCTGCAGCGAAGCGCTCTGAAACGGCGGGAGGGAGAGAGCAAATCTCAGTTTTGTGAACGTCACTTCAATGCACAGGGATTGTTTTCTGCAGGAGATTCACCTTTTCGTTGAACCAGGTCTCCGCGTCCCTGCGGTTCTGCTCGGCCAGGGCCTCGTACTCGGCTCGCATGTTGTTGAGCAGAACCGTGAGGTCCACGCCGGGGGCCGCGTTCATCTCCACGTTCACGTTACCTCCAGCCGCGCACTGCAGAACCTGCATCTCCTGGAGGCGGGAAAGTTCAGCTCAGCTACCCCGGAATCTCACAGAAAGTCTAGAAGCTTAGCTTTGGAAGGATTCTTAGAGTTCCTTTGGTTTCCCCTTCCCCCACGTTTTATATTTTCTGTCCAGTTGACTTAACTCTCAAAGGTAAACTCACTCCCTGCCTCACTCTGCAAGAATTTTAATTGCTCCAGAGCTCTCAGTCACTGCCCGCTAAACTCCAGTTACTGTAACCCCAACTCATCGGTTTTAGTTCTGCTACTCAGAAAAAGTCTTAATTTCTTTTCCACATGAAAGTCCTTAAAATCTTGAAAATGAATTGTCCTCGATCTCTTATTCTACTTGTTGATAGTGTAAATGTCTCCACCTTTGTGAACCGGTCTTAATTCCACTGGAGACCAGTTTTGATGCGTTCTCAACTCAGCTACATCTTGGCACAGACAGAATGAACATGGTCCAAGTGCTGTTTGAAAAATTCCGAACAAGTCAAAATATGATAAATAAATGTGTGTGCATGTGTGCATGTGTGCACTTGGCACAGACAGAATGAACATGGTCCAAGTGCTGTTTGAAAAATTCCGAACAAGTCAAAAGATGATAAATAAATGTGTGTGCATGTGTGCATGTGTGCATGTGTGTGTGTGTGTACCTTCCAGGAAAGAGCATTATCCTCTACAGAACCCCAGCTGTCTCTTAAGCCTACACAGGGACATCACAGTATCATGTTGGACTTTGGAGTCAGACATATCTCCGTGTGAGTTCTGTTTCTGCCCTTTAGTGGCTGTGTGAACTTGGCAAGGTGGCTTAACCTCTTTAACGTTTGATTCACTTGTCTGAAAATTGAGGATGATGAAAAATCCTTCTCTGGGTTGTTAAAAATGTGAAAGAAGTAATAATAATAAGACTTAGTCACTCTATCTGGTATATAAATGCTAAACAAATGCTGGTTAATATGATTGTTATCATCATGAAAGCTGGAATCTATTTTGCCGTCAAAGTCTACACATTATTCTGTATGAGCTGCATGCTGTTAGGGTAAAGTGAGTCAATTCCAAGATTGTGGATGGCAGGCATCACTGCTAAGACAGTGTAAATTGAAATAACACAGACCAGCTTATGTCTCTGCTGCAGAAAATTTCCTCTCTACGTATGGATTGGGTTTTTTTCTTGTATCTTTGATACCAGTCAATGGATTAGTCTTGATGATGGTAATGTAGGCTTTCTTTCCATCCTGCAGCAAATCCCTGAGGCTATTCTAGCATTCTTTCCTCTCTGATGGGCCCTATACATTCTTTATCACCAGATGTGGTTTTTACTTCTGAGGATTTAGTGAAAACTTCCTCAGCAGAAAAAGAAAAAGATAAAAAAGATATATATGGGTTGACTCGTAAATGAGGCATTGCAAAAATCAATTATTGCTTTCAGTTCACCGAGAACTTATTAACTACCATGGGCTATAACCCAACTTGAACCCCTATAACCAAATTAATGTTATTATTCAAGTAGTTATATTTATAAGACAGCCTTATGACTAATCAAGTAGCATTCTTGGTTTCCTTAGCTTGATCTCCTGCTTTAAGTATTTGGCTTGACTGTGGAAATCTTTTGACTGTTTAAAAATATCACATTTTCAAAGGAAAGATTTTTTCCCTTTTTAGAAAACAGTGGCTCTGGAAGCAATCCAGAAGATGTAATGGCTACATGATGCAATTTTGAATCTAGCTCCCAACAGCGACCACTTCGAAAGCATACTATTTGCTTGGAAGTGTAAATTCTGGTATAACAGCTTAATTTTAGCCTCATTATCTTTATAGCTATACCTATTAAAAATATGTATTAATGTTAAGTATGTATACTTAATGTGTGTATGAAGTAAATGTTTTAATGTTTTAAATCTGCCACTGTAACATAGAAACTTAGATCTAGTTTTCTTAGGGTGTCCTGAATGTATACTTATTTTATCTAATTAGATATAATCTCCTAAGTGGACCATTTTTACTTAGCTATAATTACACAACCAAAGCTCTTATAACCCTGATGGGTCTGAAAAGCGTGATTCCCTTTTTTTCCCGTGGGAAACTTGATAAGAGAACAAGGGTGTAGTTATATTTATAAGACAGCCTTATGACTAATCAAGTAGCATTCTTGGTTTCCTTAGCTTGATCTCCTGCTTTAAGTATTTGGCTTGACTGTGGAAATCTTTTGACTGTTTAAAAATATCACATTTTCAAAGGAAAGATTTTTTCCCTTTTTAGAAAACAGTGGCTCTGGAAGCAATCCAGAAGATGTAATGGCTACATGATGCAATTTTGAATCTAGCTCCCAACAGCGACCACTTCGAAAGCATACTATTTGCTTGGAAGTGTAAATTCTGGTATAACAGCTTAATTTTAGCCTCATTATCTTTATAGCTATACCTATTAAAAATATGTATTAATGTTAAGTATGTATACTTAATGTGTGTATGAAGTAAATGTTTTAATGTTTTAAATCTGCCACTGTAACATAGAAACTTAGATCTAGTTTTCTTAGGGTGTCCTGAATGTATACTTATTTTATCTAATTAGATATAATCTCCTAAGTGGACCATTTTTACTTAGCTATAATTACACAACCAAAGCTCTTATAACCCTGATGGGTCTGAAAAGCGTGATTCCCTTTTTTTCCCGTGGGAAACTTGATAAGAGAACAAGGGTGCATCTGTACAAATAACTTGACACCTATAAGACAAGTTGACCCTCATGTCTGTCTGACAACGAGTCTTCAGCACCAACTTCTTATTTAAGAGGTTAAGTAGGTGATCTCCTGGTTAGGTGGACAGTGTCTGCAGAGGGATAGCAGAATGCATATGGTCAGCTCTTACCTCCTTATGGTTCTTTTTAAGGTAAGTCATCTCTTCACTCAGGGTTTCGTACTGAATCTCTAGGTCCGTTCTGCACAAAGTTATCTCATCCAAAACTCTGCGTAGCCCATTGACATCAGCCTCCACACTTTGATGAAGAGCCAACTCGTTTTCGTACCTTAAAGAGTGTTAATGATTTTCCAATTTGTCACATGGTTGGGGACATAATCACCAATCAATGATCAATGCTAGAATTCTGGAATTTTGAAGTGGCAGAGTTAGCCACAAGAGACATTTTCAAAGTTTATTTTGTAATCATTATTATTTTTACTTATTTTAACATCTACTTGTCCATGTTTGTGGGGTACAATGTGTTGTTCAATACATGCATATATTGCACAATAATTCAGTTAAGGTAGATAGCATAGTTTTGTACCCATTAGTCCACCACTCCTCCTCATTATTATTTTTATTTTGAGGTATTTGACAGAAAAAAACTAGGGTATTGGGCACTAGTTTTATAGCAATTTACACTTCATATGTAATAGCCAAAGTATGAAAAGCTATAACATTCTGTTTATTTTACATCCAAGTGGCTTACAGTTTTGGAATAGGAATTGGTAATATTTAATGAAGGGATTAAAAAATAAATTCTATTTAAAGCCTTGCATTAATTGCCATGAATTCTTTTCACTCCGGGAGTCTACTTACTTTAGTCTGAAGTCATCAGCTGTCAGCCTGGCATTATCGATCTGTAGAACAGCATTAGCATTGCTGGTAGTGGAAACAACGATCTAGAAATAGGGAGTTTGGTTTTTTAAAGGCAATTTAAAAAACAAACAAAAACTGTTTTTTTTTTTTTAGATTAGGAAATGGAAATGATCCAAATTAATATAGTAGCATTTTTACCATGAAGTTAACCAACTAAATCCACTTTTCCTCATTTCCAATGCTAAATTTAAATCCCCTTTAAGAAATTAGAAGTAGGAGTGATAAATGTTTTTTGAATTCAGTGAGAAAGGAAAAAGAAAATTTAGAAACAAAAGCGTGTAAAAATGATTGTAAAATGTAATTTCTTACCTTATTTTTAAGATCATCGATTATTGGGAAATATCTACTATAGTCGTGATCAAGACCACGGCAAGAGCCGGGCCCAAATTTCTCATACCAGCCCTTGATCTTCTGCTCAAGGTCTGCATTTGCCTCCTCCAGAGCTCGCACATTCTCCAGGTAGGACGCCAGGCGGTCGTTGAGGTTCTGCATGGTCACCTTCTCACTGCCGGAAAGGAGGCCCCCCTCATTCACAGTAAAGCCAGCACAGGGGTTGCCTCCCCCTGCATTTCCTCCAGATGAGCTGCCACCGAAGGCACAAGAGAAGCCACTTCCAATTCCAGATAGGCCGCAGACATTTCCAGCCCCAAAGCTAGCTCCCCCGCTAGACAGCCTGAGTGATCCTGTGGTGGGACGGGGACAGGACCTCCTGGATCCACTGGAAAGTCGAAGAGACATGGTTTCAGGGCGAGCGTGGTGCAGAATTGTATTCGTGAAAGCCAGAATGGAGTGTCTTCTCTTCTCAGCTCTTTTGTTTGTCCTTTTATAGACAGTTCCCAAGTGTGGATGAAATTCTGCCTACATGAAGTAAAACACGGCTTGCCAGTCTCAGCAAGTTAGCATAATTGGATGATTTTTTCTAATTAGTAACTAACTTTGCTGGGCTCCTTTCTGTAGGAGGACAGTTGCCCTCAGGTTGGTGGTTATCTGAGAAGTGGGTCTGGGTGGAGCAATGTCAGGTTCATTATTACATTTTACAATTGTGAGTGAGTCATTCTTCACTTCCATCCTTAGAAGATAAACCTCATTAGTCCATTACAGAATAAAAATCTACCATCATGGTTTTGGGCTATTATGCCAAGGCAGGTTTTGATGTTTCTCAGACATTTTCTGCTTTTATTTTCACAATTCTTTCCACGTAAGTAGAGAATAGGACTGTAGTCGTTATTTTCCCAACCTGGTCCTTCAATCACCAGGCTTTATTTTATTTTATTTTTAAAATTCCTCTTGCCACTGTTTCTGACGGGCAGTTAATGTCCATTTTGACTGACGTGCATTATATTTTGTTGACGCTTACTTATGACTGGGCTAGTTGTCGTCTCTTATCCATTTTGGTAATTAGAAACACACCCATAATTGCTGTTGTGTTTTGTGGGGGTTTGGAAGGATATTAACTTATTTCCTGAGCTTGCAAAATTTGAAGCAAACGTGGAAGGAACTATTTCATTTGTGTTTACTTCGTTGTGGCTTAGCTCAAGTGAAAGTCATAAGTAAGCTCACTGTTTACTGGGTGTGGATTCATGTAGATTTATCCAACACCCTAAATATTATAGAAATGTTAAAAATTGACAAAAATTGTGTATATTTATGGTGTATAACATGATATTTTGATATACATATACATTGTGGAATGGCTGAATCAAACTAAGTAACATATGCATGACCTCACATGCTTTTTTTTGGTGGAGAGACCATTTAATCTACTCTTTTAGCAATTTTCAAGTATACAATATATTGTTATTAATTGTAGTCACCATGTTGTACAATATGAAAGTATCCCTGCTGTCTAACTGAAACTTTGTATCCTTTTACCGACATCTCCCCAATGCATTTCACTGAAGATTAGTGATATTGAGCATTTTTTCATGTACCTGTTGGCCATTTGTATATCTCCTTTTGGGAACGCCTTTTAAATTGGCTTATTTATTTTCTTGTTATTGAGTTGTTTGAGTTCCTTTATCAGATATATGGTTCACAATATTTCAATTAAATAGGTTCATTCATGTTGCTGAAAATGACAGGATTTCCTTCTTCTTTTTCTTTAAATTGAATAGTATCTCATTGTGTATATATATCACATTTTCTTTATCCATCATCTATGGATGAACACTGATGCCCTATCTTGGCTATTGTGAATAATGCTGCAATAAACATGGGAGTGCAGATTTCTCTTCAACATACTGGTTTCATTTCCTTTGGATACATACCCAGTAGTGGGATTGCTGGGTCATATGGTAGTTCTATTTTTAAATTTTTGAGGAAGCTCCATACTCTCTTCCATAAGGGCTGTACTAATTTACATTCCCACCAGCAGTATATGAGGATTTCCTTTCTCCACATCCTCTCCAACACTTATCTCTTGTCTTTTTTTTATAATAGCCATCCTAACAGGTGTGAGGCGATATCTCATAGCAATCGCAATTTGCATTTCCCTGAAGATTAGTGATTTTGAGCATTTTTCTATATACTCACTGGCTATTTGCATGTCTTCTTTTGAGAAATGTCTTTTAAATCAGGTTATTTGTTTTCTTGCTATTGACTTGTTTGAGTTTTTCTTAATATATTTTGGATGTTAATCCTTTATTAGATGTGTGCTTCACAATGTTTTCTCCCAGTCTGTGAGTTGTCTCTTCATGGTTTCCTTTGCTGTGTGGAAGGTGTTTAGTTTGATGCAATCCTATTTGTCTATTTTTGCGTTTGTTGCCTGTGTTTTTGGGGTAAAATAAAAAAATCTTTGCCCAGACCAATGTCAAGAAGTTTTCTCCCTATATTTTCGTCTAGTAGTTTTACAGTTTCAGGTCTTATGCTTAAGTGTTTAATCTATTTTAAGTTAATTTTTGTATATTGGGTGAGATAAGGGCCCAATTTCACTCCTCTGCATGTGGATCTCCAGTTTTCCCAGCACCATTTATTGAAGAGACTTCCCTTTCCCAATTGTGTGTTCTTGACACCTTTATTCAAAAATAAATTTACCAGAAGTGCTTGGGTTTATGTCTGGGATCTCTATTCTGTTCCATTGGTCTATGTGTCTGTTTTTGGGCCAGTACCATGATACTTTGATTACTATGAATTAGTAGATTTTGAAATCAGGTAGTGTGATGCCTCCAACTTTGGTCTTTTTGATCAAGGTCTTTTGTGGTTACATATGAATTTTAGGATTGCTTTTTCTGTTTATGTGAAAAATGTCATTAGAATTTTGATAGGGATTGCACTGAATTTGCAGATCACTTTGGGTGATATGGACATTTTAACAATTAATTCTTCACACCCATGAACATGGGATATCTTTCCATTTATTTGTTACTTCAATTTCTTTCAATCAATGTTTTATAGTTCTCAGTGTATACATGTGGATTCATTTTTATCTTGTCTTTAGTTTTTCAATTGGTAGTTCACAATTAAGGATGTTCAATAAATGTTTTTGGGATCTGTCACGTATTGGTAACAGTATTTTACTTTTTAAAATTTTTGGTTTTTTGCAAATACTCACTTTTTGGAAACAAGGAAGAGTACTCAAGTTTTCTAACCTTCATTTCAAGGAGTATGGTTGTCTGTTAAAAGCATGCATTTTGGAATTACAGTTTATGCTTGTATTAAGTATAAATCTGTCTTACCTAGATAGACAAGTCTATATGCTTAAGGAGGAAAGGGTAGATACATAAATATGGAAGTAAAATTGTTCTTGGAAAGAACAGAAATTTTATTGGGAATAAAAAGGAATGACTACTATTGGTGATCACAAGAGAAAGAGGGTCCAACCCTGTGTTTGTAAGATGATGCTTTAGCCAAGTGTTTTGAGAGAGCTGCGGATGCAGCTCCAGTCTTCCAATTTTTGTGAAATAGAGCCTCTGACGGACCCTCCTAGTCAGAACGAAAGAGTAATGAAGCATAATGAGGGAAACTATAGCCCAAGGGAGGGTGGCATCCAGTGACCAGGACTTAATCACTATGGGGGCAGAGAAGGGAGGTGCTGGGAGAGGAGCTAGAAGTGGACAGCTGCCAGAGAGATAAAGACCATAGGAATATTGTGGGCACCCTATACTAGAAGTCATGCTCCTAGTTGTGTCATTGATGATTATGCACTAAGAGTCTGCCTAATTTGTGGTCCCTCTTGGGTGGCAATGGAATCTTAGTATGAAAACACAATGTCCTTGAGTGAACTTCCTATGCTGATTTTGTCCTGTTCAGTGGGCTGTGGTCTCCACTGTGGAGAGGGCGATCTGGATTTGAATCTAGGTCCCATTACACATCAGTTGTGTAGCCCTGGGGAAATTCCTTCATCTATTTGAATATGTTTTCTCATATAGAAAATAAATATAACACCTACCTCATAGCCTTTATGAAGATTAAATTGGTTAATGCATGAAAAGAAAGTTAAAACACACTCAGTAAATGTCAGATATTGTCACTTTAGTTCTGCAATTGAAAGGTCTTCTAACTTGACTTGATCCAACTCCATACCATTGAAATTATAACCTCCATCACCACAGTGGTGGCCATTCATCACAAGAAGACCCCAGCAAAGGAAATTTTCAGCTGTATCTATATCTCAAGAAACTATCTCCAGGCTGAGGTCAACTAGCTTGTGTGGAAGTAGGAAATAATGGCAATCAAGATTATCTTTGAGACTTGGAGATGCAGCTTCAGTAAGCCCATCACCTTGAGATGGTATAGTTCAATGTTTATGGGCCATTCTGAATTCCACATTTTCTACATACCAGTTGTCCTGTCATGCAAGTTGGAAATCCAGGTTATTGCAGAGCTCCCTGCCTCATTTAACACAAATTGAAAAAACTTTGTTAGCCTAGAATTTTGCTGCTCTTCAGCCCCTGGTGGACTTTCCAAAATAATTTGTTAAGTATGTCAGGCAGAATCTTGTGTGTAGGAGGATATGAGCAAGATTTAGAACTACCCGCAGTAGTAGCAGTGCTAAATTTGCTTAGTCATCACTATGGTAGGGGAAGAGAGATACATGTGCTATAGGATGGAAAAACAGTTATCCGGATTCAAATTCGACAAACTAACATTTGCTGATTATCCATGCAGGCTAGGCATTGTAAGAGTGAACAAATCCTAATAATCAATGGTATAATCTTTTACTTCCACAGAAGCCCAAACCCAAAGAGATCAAGTCATTTACTTAGTTAATATGGGACAGATTCGGGACCAGAGATTAGCGCTAGTGCTCCTTCCTATTTGTCCTGTTATTAATTGAGGTAAATATGACTGTGAAGTGAAGCACATTATCTTATTAGTATGTCCTTAATACTGTCACATTGAGATCAATCGTAAAAACAAAAAAGAACCAGATTTATAAAAAACAACTTGCAGCAGAATTTTTTAATGAAATGGCAAAAAGTTCTCCAAATAAAAACATAAACTAGGGACAGAGCAAGATTTTTGCTTTTCTTGAAAAAGATTACGTACAAAGAACATGAGAAAAGAAAGGGAAGGAAAACAAAATCTAGAACTTTAATTTTTAAGAACAGAAATGAATAATTTTTTGGAAAAGCAGGCTTTTTTTGTAAGTAATTTGTTCCTCATTATGGTGCTTTATTTATTTATTCTGTTTTGGCAGCTGGCGGTAGGAGATCTGAACCCATGGCCTTGGTGTTATAGGGCTGTGCTATAACCAACTGAGCTAACTGGCCAGCCCCTGTTATGGTGCTTTAGAAGGTGCTCATTGCTCCATTGTAATGTTGCTTATTTTAGAGGATTTTTCTTCTACTGAGTGAACCCTCAGTGAAAGGACGTTGCCAAGTTGATCCAGCTCCTCAACCACTGTTTTGACAACAGTTTCTTCTGTTGAGTCTAAAATAAAATAAATGAAAGTTTAGAGATCATTCTTAGCAGGTTGAAAAGTATTTATTCATAATGGGTTTTTTTAAAAAAATGCTTTTTAAAAATGGTTTTTGCAAGTTTGTGGTAAATTGAGATATAATACTGTGTTTGACATCAATGCTTACTTAGCAAGACCCTGGACTTTCTTATATTTACCACTGTTTTTTTTAGAGCAATGGGCCTTTGAAAACATAAATGAAATATGGATTAAAACAACCTAAATGTCAGGCAAATGTAGGTAAATGTGTCGTCTTCTTTTAAGTAACCAACTTGCCTTATTTTTGTGTTTAAAGTAAAGTAGCTCTTTTATCAAAACATTGAAACTGTGAAAAATAACACATTCCAGGTAAGAAAAGATGCTGGGGGAGTGATTCCTCATTTCATTTCAGTGATTTCATTATTTAATCACATCTGTTCTATAGGATTACAAAATACAAATATTGAGAACTCTCATCATGACCCCTCATCCCTTCGTTCACTAGAACTAAGCTTAGAAACAAATTTTATTCAGTTAACTAATAAGTGACTTATTTAATACAACTGCTGGAGTTTAAAAGAGCTACATCAAGTAAGAAACCTTCTGTACCTTTGACATGATTTCCAGAATTTACAGGTGTAGATCCTGTTGATTTATAACACGTGGATTTGCTTTTTCTGTGAAAAGAAGAGTAAATTACTGCACTTTTTTTCTTTCATTAAGGAGCTCATAAATAATTATAATTTGGGAATAAAAGATTTGGAGTCTAGTTTCAATAAGATTCAAATTCCTCTTATGGGGCCGGCCTGGTGGCGCACTGCTACAGTGCGCTGCTTGGGAGTGCGGCCGGGCTCCCGCTGAGGGTTCGGATCCCACATACAGACCGGTTCCCGCTCACTGGCTGAGCGA